>NC_135564.1:16035956-16200956 GCF_964340395.1 Glandiceps talaboti | reverse complement strand
TTTTAATTAGTGTAATAAGGGGTAAACACCAGATGAACACTAAATAATTAGATATAATTAGATATTATTCCCCAATATTTGTTTTTCCTTCAGGTATACTTCCACGAGCATAATTGATGGGGAAAAACCGGAACAATACTGATGATTTGAAATTTGAAATATTGACTCATATTTCGAGCACCACTAAACCAATGATGTAGACACGTGTTGTCTTGAAGTAGAACGACCAGGTTACATAAAAAACAAACTTTACTTAAAGAGTTCAAACTGGTTTGTGTGCGCTATATTTACAATGGTGTTCTTCAACAAAAACCACTCCAATCTTTCCTGTAATCTCATTCCTAGGGTATTAACTAGAAAGAAGCCTTAAGGTGGATGGTTATTGACAGGACGAGTGCGACTGAGAGTGTACGGTAACCTGTACGTTCTGAGAGTTACAGTATAAACATACGCAAGTACCTTCTTTGACTTCACACCGCTACGACAAAATTCTTACTTGCAAAGGAAAACCTTCAGATACATCAACCAGGGTAAAGTAATTGTCAATTAATTCAACCCTTATGAAATGTATCATGTTCTAGAAACAGCTGATGAAATGTACAGTATATGCTCGCACTAGGGTAAATATAAACCAATATATTCACTTTGGCGGTAACACAATTTCCTTAACTTAATCTCTTAAGCAAACGGAAAGAAATGAATCTGAGATAGTGAAGATAAAAGTGAAAGAAGCTGGTGTGCTTTGCCTTGAGGTCGGCACACACAAAGGAAATGAAATGGTACATGACTTGAAATGGGGTATAGTCATATAGGGCTCTATGATTGGACGATGAAAACGACCCCTTTGTATATAAAGGCGAGGTGTCAAAATCGGGGCAGATGTACATGACATGTCATACAATTGAATTGATAAATACCGTTATGCTAACCAAATTATGTATTTATATTAACATGTGATATCCACTCTGTTGTCGCGCAATAACACTTATCTTTACACGATTCGTGATAATGTCAGTTCGTCATGCACTAAACTCATGGCTATTAGTGTTCTGAAGGCACAGTAACCAACGTCAAGTTGGTGCATTAAGATGACATAGGTATGCCAGTTTCATGATTCATTAAAAAAAATACTACCAAATCAGAGTGACTGTAAGGTTTCATTAAGACAGCATGATGTTTTTAACGTCTCACACAAGGTTTTCTGTTACAAATTACACAAACAAATAAACAGGCACTGATAGCGCGCAGCCATATAAAATGATACAACTTATCTCACTGTGAACACAAATCAAAGATAAAACTGTTATTTGTGTCCACAGTAAGATAAAATGTAACATTTTGGGTACAGGTGCGCGCTAGTAGTGCCTGTACATTTTGTGTGTGTGTAATTTACAACAAAAAATACATTCTGTGAGATGTCAAAAAACATCATGTATGCCGCCTGACTGCAACTCTATAGTCACCCTGATTTTGTAGTATATGGAAAGATCTTCTCGCCATCTCGTTCGGAAGATAATAGTTACCCGAACACTATCTGTCAACTGCTGTCTTAGCTGGCGGTTGTAATTATTCATTGACGGAAATGACTGTCACCTTTATATATATAGTTGGCTGACAGAATATTAATATTCGAAAAAAATCGTTGCTTCCACCATGATGTAAATGAACACGGATATTACTTTATAATTTTCACATCAAATAGGAAATTGAGTTCATAAAAATCATAAAATGGTAAACATTGTGGTTTTCCTTGTGGTTTATTTCCTCTTTACATAGTTCTCCGACAAATATAACGCAGATAACCAGCCCAGCTTTAAAACTGTGAGTAAATATGCTATGCATGATATGAAACCTATCCTCATCTCTATGGTAACAAAACTCACTTCATTGAATTTATTACTAATCCAAGGTGTTAAACTTAAAATTGTACATTATTATCATGGCTACATGAAATACAAACATAACCTCAATCTGCGACTTGTTTCGCACCTCAGTGGGCTTTTTCAAAATGTTTCTTATCAGTTTCCTCACTATCATATCATTTTGCTAAAAGTTTTGCGGATGACCCTATTTTGTTCATGTTTCTTATTACTTTTTCATAGCAACAAAAGGTAAGTCTGCTGATTTAAAAAAGAAGAAGTAAAAAATAAAAAAAAATCATCTGCACGTTTCGCTGCCACTCATTTTCTTCCTCTCTATTTTCTGTTTATTGGATTCCTAGTAACAAGCCCTTTCCCAGCTTCTCTACACAATTGGCATGTTCTCAGCCCCCTACCTGAATAACTTCCATCATGAAAGAAATGCTCTGTTAGTGAACAAGTGTAGTCGCCGGCGCCATGACTGTAGATAACGTCAACAGTCCAGACACCTGCCCATTTTTGCCAGAGAGGGCACTGTTCCGCAGAATATTAAGAGCGGACGAAAAGACTTTTTTATTTGATGTATATTATAGGAGCTGTTTGGTCGGTCGGGTAATGAGAAACAGGGGAAAACATAGAGTCGATCTAACCTCAAGTACGACATACTCTAGGCATATATGCCTGACGTCTCGCACAAGTTACCGAAAATAAACTATAAACCTGAGACAAATTTTCGTTTTGTCACGAATATACCTCTAGCGCATGTTTTGAAGTCTTTGAAATGCAAGCTGAATGTGTATCATCTATCTGAGAAGTTCAACAAAGTGGAAGCTAAGAGATAAACTTTGTAATGAAAAAGCTCATTTCTTATCAAAATCGCTGGAAGGTAACATACAGTGATGACGTCATCTCACTCACTCATAAAGACGGCGTGTTCATCCTCTTCGTATTCACTGTACATGCCTGGTCCACCATTTTCAACGACAGAAAACCCCTTATCTCGTATTTCGTAGAGCCCAAAATCAGTCACCTTCAAAACAAACCGACTGTCCACTACACAGTTGGAGGACTTCAGGTTGCCATGGCATCGGAGGAAACTATTTTGGATATATTCCAGTCCCTGTTACGGAACAGAAAAAAAAACATGGAATGATGATGGAGTTTTTGATTATGTCATTAATTTGGCGGTGGACTGCTAGATTGAGGGTATCAGAACTTAACAGTTCAAGTGCTTTAAACGTGATTACTCAGTGTGTAGCTGATGGTCTACCTATCAGAATTAGCACGCTGCACTGACTGAAGTTAATGTATAGTTCACGTGAGGTTTCAATATTACATGGTTGTTGGGAAATTAAAAATGGTACAGGCATACCTTACAAACGCTCTATCATATAAATTGAAGGAGAAAAAGACTGCATGTCTGTATGCTTAAGGACCCATAAACTATGATTACGGACCCAGAAATTCATTTTCACCAACCTGCATCGCTACGGCACTATGGGAATTAAAGAATGTGAAGAGATTCACAACTTTTAAAAAAAAAACAGCGGCCACATAATCCTGGGGCCAGCTGTGAGAAAAACAAGAAGCTGAAAACATTGTGTACAAAAACATTACAGCATAGTGTACTGGAGAAAATATTTACCTTGCAAACGTCCAACATCAATGATAAACGGAACATCCAATCAAGTTTAATGGCATCGTTTTCAAGAATGTCCTATAAATATCAATTTAGCGAGAATTCAAGTTAGTAATAATACACAAATTATCCATAGGAAGATAAACAATCAATATCTACAAGTATAACACCTCCACATCCTCCCCCGAGTGGAATACTGTGTACCTCGTGACTCCTAAGGCTTACGACGTTCGTCTTCGTGAAATGATTTAACATAAAATTATATATGTAAGATAAAATAATATTTTAAGAATAAATATAAACACAATGTTATTATGGCATAACAAACAACAACAACAACAACAACAACAACAACAACAACAAAATTATTATTAACAACAATAACAAACAACAAACAAACAAACAAAACCAAACAAACATACATACATAAATACATACATACATACACAGACAGACAGACAGACAGACAGACAGACAGATGTAGACAGACAGACAGACAGACAGACAGACAGACAGACAGACAGACAGACAGACAGACAGACGAATTGAAACAACCGAAGTGAAGAACATGGCTACACTCGATTTCTATTCGCTTCTACCATATCAATTTTCCAAAGATGTTTTGAAAAGCATCAGTGAGCAAATACATAATGCTGATATAGTAATTTAGAATTATTTCTCTGGTGATGGCAAATAATTTCTTAGAATTGTGAAAAAATACTAACGAAATCGTAAGCATGAAACGTACCGCTTTATAGATAATCTATGAAATGCCCCGACAAAGTGTACAGGCAACTACAAAGTCGCAGATTCATAAACATTGAATTTAGATGCATAGGTTACAAGGTAAAGTCTGAAACAAGATCGATGACTATTTAAAAACTTTAACGAATAATCAAAATTCACAGAGTCTAAAATTAGGTTAGGCCTTGCCGCACAAACCAGAATCAGAACCGACGTGGCATGACGTACAATAATAAATGTTTTGACTTTGGCAACTGTCTTTTGAGATTGAAAAATTAAGATCTAAATCCTCTAAAATGACTGATGACTTTAGAATCTTGCAGTGTAGCCATATGCTTGCCTGCCATATTATATACAATGACAATCACGAAACCTGAAAGAAAGCGTCGCCTGGCGCGACACAAATCTTACCAACACTGCTATATTTTATCGCTTGGCTAGACGAAAATCTTGCCAATATTGCTACATCTTATCTGATGTGACACATATCTTATTTATAACAGCGCTATATGTTATCGTCTGGCTCAACAAAAGTCTTACTAAAATCGCTACATTTTATCATCTTGCTCAATGATTATTTCTGTCAGTAAAGTTTTTGTTAAGCCATGAATATCTATCACCTAAAGGTAGTTCGCGAAAAGCATATTTAGCGATGGTCGCAAGATTATTTGTCGAGTCGCACGATAAAATGTAGCAACGTTGGTAAGCTTTGGATTCAGACGATCTTCTGGTTCAAGTTAACTTGCTTCTATCGTGATTACTAGGTTCACTTTGATGGCATTGGGTATTTGCCGTCATTTGAACTCTGCAACGAAAGTGTTCCTACAGAAACCCCGATTTGGATGTATTTTTTATCAAACAAGATGATTCCGTATACTCTGTATAACAAGGAATTGATACAACCCCGTGGCTACAACGATCTATACACCGTATTACACGCTTATACAGGTGACAAAAACACACAGAAGGGCACACACTAACTACGGGAACTGACATATGATTGCCCTGGGTACTGGTTTACCTCTTTAGGCACACTTAACTTACTGCCCTTCTGACAACACTACCTAACTTACTTGTAAACTGCCCTTCTGACAATACTCCGTTATCAGACAGCTTCGGTCTTGGTGGTCGAAACAAGCTCCAATAAACCGAGTAGTGTTCACCTGACTCAAATCACGTAGCTGAAAATACAGAATTCAAGAAAACACTTTACCACAGGCTAAGTTTGGATATTTTTAATGTTGATTCAAAACAAAACTTTTCAAGTAATTACAAAGAATTTCGAACACAAATCCTTTCAATTGACTGAACTCAAATTTAAAAATAATATTAAGATAAAACCGATAAACGATCCGATAACGTTAATTTTTATACGGATAAAGAGTGTCGAAGAAATCCCTTTTGTGGAATCAACTGTTACAACAATTTCAGAAGACAATGGTAATGTCATAGAATATATGAAGCACTATTCACATTATCCAAGAATAGTTTAATCAACTTGATTAAAAACTCAGCTTGTGCCAATGCAACCGATAAGGTCGCGTGTGAACCTACCTGTTTTAATTCAAGTAACAGCCTTGGTGTTAACGCAATGCGTTTCCCAGGTGTCAGAAATTTAATAGCGTAGACGTTGCCCTGGTTATGAAAAAAACGCAAACAGAATTTGTCAGTCGCCATTGACTAAGCAATATCCACAGACAAAGCAACATCCGCTCAGTAAACAAGTTATTAAAAAGTGTTCCCTGGATTTCTTTCAATTTCCCCTTTCACGGAATGACAAATGTTATTTTCCTTGTTATATGCAAATATGAATGTATATCGCTGTGAATCACTGTGATTTACTGTTGCTATGGTTAAGTAAAAACCATCTAATTTATTTAGATGTCACCATTTTCTTTAAAATAATGGCATGCATGTGATTCGTAAGCACGGTAAGTGTTTATTCACAAGTACAAGTAAATAACTATAAGAAAGCAGAATATTAATGCCGAGAATGAAGAAGAAAAAATATATTAAGATAGTTTTATTTTTATACATGGATACATATTGTAACTTCGTGGCCTTTGGTAATTACTTTTGCATAAAAGGACACAGTATGAAACTTAAAATTTATGGTCTTTGGTAGTAACCGTTGTTTAAAGGAACACAGTCTGTATGTAATTTTATGGTCTTTGGTAGTTATTATTGCATAAAGGGAGTCTGTAACTCTATGGTCGTTGGTGGTAACTGTTGGTTAAAGGAAACAGTCTGTAACTTTATTTTATTGGTAGTTACACTAGTTGAGATATCCTTATTGCATTCCATCTGCATATTATCATTTTGAATAGTGTCTTAAAACTGGTAGAGCTCTGACTACTTCTCCGAATGTGATAGAAATGTAACATTATTACACAATTTTTAGTTACCAAAATATTAATGAGTCAGTCTCGGTCAAGCAGTTTGTACTACATACTTAACCACTTATATCTAACTTTCTCAACCTCAATATATTATTGTTAAGTTTGAGTATATATTATGTACAGCCCATTTCATGTTAGCGTTTACTGGCTTTGTTAACTATAACCACGCTAAAACCAATAAGAAACTATACATTCTATAATTCAAGATCGCAAGGTCGCAAAGTTCAGTGGCGATCACCAATGTTTAGATGTTTCCAATTGATGTATGCATCGTGGCACAATACTTTTCTTTTCTGTTTAGTTTTCTTTGTCTTTAGACAAAATGTGGCAATAAACTGTATTCATTCAATCTTGCTATCTTAAAGTGTAGCATGTCCAGTTTTTAGTAGTTTCTGAGTGGTTGCACCAAACAGAGCCAGTGAGCGCCAACATTGAACGGGCAGTATGTTCATTATGTAAACTAACATGAACCGAAAATTAGTCCTAGATAAAGCCTGCACCACTTTTATAATACGAAAGCCAGGTATGGGTAAGAAAGTGAAAAATACTAATATGTATTCATAAGAAAGTCTTTAAAATCAATTTCTCTAGTGTTAGTCGACGTTTACTTTGATTAGATCTTTAATGACTACATATAATCAATCATTCACCATTAGTTTCCTCTATTATCAACTATTACATTCGTAATAACTAAGGATACGCCACAGGGCTGCAAACCTTTCTTTGGGGTCTTTGATTAAGTTCAGCATTTACTGCAAATGATTCACTGTAAATTATTATATGTAAAATTAATCTCCCGACATTTTTGGATCAATGTGACATACTGATTGCTTTTAACGCCAATTTATGAAGGTTTTCATATAATATTTTTAGCCATTTTATGATCTTCGGGGGATATATGTAACAAACTGAATGTTATTAATTTCATCATACTGTCATGTTTTCTGATAACACTGTACCTACGAATAATAAATGGTAAGGGCAAAGGTCAATAATCAAATAATATTACGTCTTTGCAGTCTGTGGTTCACGTCACTCAATAGATGTGTGCTTCATAAACAGAAGAAAATGTTGTTCATTTTAGACTAGCAAAGTTGTTTTTTAGTTTGACGATTCAGAATTAAATGTTTCAGCGATCATTCATATAAGTTTTCAAATAAAAACGAAATCTTAAGCGGCCGCGAAATCTCGCGTGATTATGAAAATGTTTTGTGGAAAACACAATACTCGCTTCTACATGGTCTACAATATTGTTAGAGTATATTGAATGTGATTATTTCCAAAATAACATTAAAGAATCAATAAAATCGAGCAACAGACTTCTTTATTGATGCATCACATTTGAAATAGATGAACTGAACGGCAGTTCGTACCACAAATAACTCAAACAGGCACGGAACCCAATGCCATCATTTTCAGCCGTCTTTGTACTTAGTCATGAGCCGCCATTTACTGTTACATACACTTAATATCCCCCTGGCTTTTTCAGCTATCGATTATAATCAAGATCAATAAACCCATTGACATTTTTTTGCTTTCTCTCGAACGCATATATATGAAAATGAAAAATATATTACTTTTTCCGGTGTATGTAGCATAGGTTATTCCCACTCGTTTAGTTTTCTGTCTTCAATATATATCCATTCAAGAAAGTCTCGAAATATCAATTTGCAGTTAACAAATGGTTATGATACTAGTGGGAGACCAGTTTTCTCCCAATTTTATCCAGCGTCAAAATAGTATTACCCTGGGCCAATTTATTTGAAATAAAAGTGATTTATTATTGCCACACATCCGAGAAACTTCGCTTCATGAATCTTTACTTTTCATATAAAGGAAATGCATTTAAGTCAGGAATATACACATCATTTGTCTTCATTAGTCTTATGAATAGTGGTTGTAATATAATTCTGATGTAAATTAAAGAGAATGCATACTGCAGCTGCAGTGCGTGTAATAAATATTCGCCATTGACATGGTATCTATATATGTGTTTGTTTATGGCTCTTGTAGGTAATATGTTAAAGGAAATGGGATTTTCATCTCATAATGGCAAAGGAGCTGAGAGACAATTCTTCCTTTGATAGTGTAATTTGAAATGTTTTCCGTGTCCCTTATGCTCTCTGAGATAATTACATGATCTGTTTTACTACTTTGTCATCCGTTGGTTATGGTATGTCTTATTTCTTGTAAAGCTTGTAAAGCTTGTAAACTTCCACCTGATTATTCATACATACATACATACATACATACATACATACATACATACATACATACATACATACATACATACACAGACACACATACACGCAGACAGACACACAGAGACAGACACAGACAGTCACACATGGACACACACAACACACACTTACCTTGTATGTAGCATAGGTTATTCCCACTCGTTTAGTTTTCTGTCTTCAATATATCCATTCAACAAAGTCTCGAAATATCAATTTGCAGTTAACAAATGGTTATGATACTAGTGGGAGACCTGTTTTACTACTTTGTCATCCGTTGGTTATGGTATGTCTTATTTCTTGTAAAGCTTGTAAAGCTTGTAAACTTCCACCTGATTATTCATACATACATACATACATACATACATACATACATACATATATACATACATACATACACATACATACATACATACATACATACATACATACATACATACATACATACATACACATATACATACATACATACATACATACATACATACATACATACATACATACATACATACATACATACATACATACACATACACACATACACGCAGACAGACACACATAGACAGACACAGGCACAGGCACAGAGACACAGACAGTCACACATGGACACACACAACACACACTTACCTTGTAAATACAGGTCTTGGTGAAAACTTGATCTGTCTCGGCGTTCGATTTCAGGGAGACGGCTGAATTCTAAGAAACGAAAATGTAATGTTGGTTTGAAGAATTACAGCGTTTTAATACAACAAAGTATGTACAGTGTTAACCTAACCACCAACACTATCTTTAATGATCTTTATATCATAGTGTTCTGGTAGAGTTTGTTACAAGAGAGTTCAAATTTCCGGGGTTTTCCTTTTTAATAAGATTCACCAAATTAAAGTTGTATTTATTATGTTTGTGTTACCTTCATGGTAGCCTGCGTCGCCCCCATCTTTCCGTGTAGTATAATATCGTCGTAACTGATTCTCCATAACATATTAGCAACTGCCTGCTGTAGCTTGTATTTCCTGCAAAAACGACCATATAATTTTAATAAAAGTGTGCATGGTACATTTGCTGTGATAACGGATTTTAGGTGGTTTTGCCCTGATATCGGTTGACATTGTGCAGCCATCGATTCATGCAGAACAAAACTGTTTGCGCAGAGTTGACATCAATAATGTATGGAGTTACTTCCAAACCTGAAGGACTATAGAGTTTCAATAAGGCGGCACGATGTTATATGCATCGCACACAACCCTTTTTTCCCATGAAGATATAAACAAATACAGGTACTGATAGCGCGAATACATGTGAAAAGTTACCTTTTTCTCACTGTGAACGAAATAAAGTTTTGTGTTTGAATTTATTTTGCTTGTTTCAACAGACAGTGATGTTGATTTGTGTTCACAGTGAGATAAAGTGTATCATTTTGTATACTTGCACGTTATCAGTGTCGGTATTTTGTTTTATATAATTCATAACAGAAACACTGTGCGAGACGTAAAAAACATCTTGCTGCCTAATTGGAACTCTATAGTCACTCTGTTTTGGTAGTAACACTACTAAAGACCTGTAATCTTTGAATTGTGTGAAATGTACCTGCTGCAGAACAGTAGGCAATATTCTATTCCCTGGCGTTTGTTTCGAATACACTATTAAATAATGGTTAAAGCAGACATCGTTATGTCATTCACTAAACTTTTATGAAAATAAAACCACAAGGATCGCGACCACTTTCAGATCATTGAAAAGTACAAAGTGTATGTTAGGATCATTTCATTAAGGTGTATTAAAATATATCGTAAACTTATAATATTCGCGAGTTTAGATTGTTGTCACTACGTTCAGTAATGACAATATTCGAAGCACGTTCATCCCGCAAGTAGTAATGTTTGTCTCAAGTTGCAGCCCATACACAAACTGTAGACCGGTCAATAAAAAGGTTATTAACTTTACCGCAAAGAAGAAATAGTTCACTTCAGTCTATCTTGCGTTGTGACTTTATGTGACTGTATATTTATTATGTGACAATCACTAGATATTGTGAGCAAATACTCGAGTATCGAGTCAATACTTATGTACTCAATCTTTGTGAAAGGCGCAGTTTCGGAATCACTTAGAAATTGTGATATTTTAACAGCTGCAACTATTTCATGGTGTGTCTAATCGATAGAAGTATAGGATTACGGCCTTTGAGTTGAGGCGATGCTTTGAAGCTCCTGTCAAATTAACGTCAACAATGTTCTGCCATCAGTTTAGTTTTTTCCGCTGGCAACAATCACCTCTTTTATACCGCGTATTAAGAGTTGAACATCGGGAAAATGGATTAAAAGAAAGATAATCAAATGAATTGTGTTTTCCATGAATAGAGTGCTTCATTATTTAATTTCTACAATTAAACAATTATACCTGACAATTAATTTGTCGACACTTGAACTGAAGTCGTATGACTGTTATTTCGTGATTTTTTTTGATGCCTTGAAGGTCAAGGTCAAGGTCAAATATCATAATACTGACAGAACGTTCAATCGAATAATATAATGGCTTTCGAAACTTTAATCTAGTTTATACAGTGTAGACTTTCGGCAGGATTTTGCAAATCCACATTCAAGCAAGGAAAAAAAAGTAGATTTTGAGATTTGACACAAAAAGACAAGATTGGAATCTAATGATTCTCATGGGATCATACACCTATAATTGAATGTATGTCTCTCTGTATTAGAGTTCTCGAGCAGAATGTACGAACAGTAGGTTTGAATGAGGAAGACAACCGCCCATTTACTCAAAGGTGATAGTGCCCACTATAGCGTGTTACCTTTGTTCAATGTTTGGAAGAAATTGGCAGAAACACGTCCAGAACGCATGCACGCACGGACAAACAGGCGGGCGGAACTCCTTTCTGTCGTCCCTCTCGACTCTTCTTAGTATAGCACATACGTTAAAGTCGATTTTTGATTAACGGAAACAGTTCTTCTCAACAAACTTGCCATTAATGAGTATTGGATTGGAATTGGCGTGTTTTGTAAAGACTCCCCTATGTATAACTTGTTATACACCTGATGAGAAATGCTGACGTGTCCAGACTTAACTAGTACTTGAAAACAGGATGTAGTACGTGTGAGGTATCAAAAAAAATGTTGTTTGATGACTTCCTTAGCCACATATAACTTGCTCACAAGACATTGACTTCCTTGAAAGAAACAACAACATTTGAATTCCCATAATAGAGCGAATGGTAATCTAATATGAGATGCGTTTTCCCGTGATTTCACGCTGTTGATGGCAAAGTATTTGTTTAACGGATAAAGACATAGTGAGCATGACATCATACATATCGTAGTATTAGCTAATCCATGGAAGGAATCACACATATAATGCATATTCCAGTTTTATTTGGTTTCGAGTTCAAGCGTATCTGGTTGGTTGGTATGTTATATATTTTCAAAGACTGCCTGCTGATCGTTTACCTTAATGGAAGAAACTGGTTTCTTTTTTTCTCTTAAAATATTGTGTAAATTCTCCATAAGGAATTGCACATATCCCCAATTTGAAATACATGTTGACCCTAATCTTAATCCTAAATTCTCACCATAGACACTAATATGTATATAATTATTGTACAGGCAGTGTACTACTCTACATTCTATCCGACAATTTGAAAGAACAACCAAGTAACTTATAAAGCTGCAAATGGAAAAAAAAGATTGCTTGAGCGTTGAGTGATGTCTGTTTTAGACCTCTTTCAGAACAGAACCCAAGGCATTTACACATTGTTATCAATAATAGCAGGGACATGTCTACTGGCTTTCAGCACAATTTCTGAGCTATTAATAAAATGTCACGAGAGCATGTGTTTCCTTGTAATTAACGTTCTTGCTTGACATCAAAGTACTTTCAAGGGCAGCCCCTTCAATTCCTCTTGTCGACGTCTCAATTTATCTCCCTATAAAATGTGAATTATATGCTGATTGTAATGTCATATGAACCCTATCACCGAGTCAGACTGATGATGTATCGGCCAGATCCAAAAGAATGTTGATCACATTTTCAAAAATCCTGAATAATTTGATAAATGACATTATGAGTTTTTATGAATAATTCACAGAAAAAAGAACAACTTTTGACAGCTGAGGTGCAAACTGTGATTAATTTGGAACTTACCTGTACATAATAACGATTACGATGGCAAGAACTATCAGCAAAACGGCAAACACTATGGCAACGATATATGCTGGATTCAACGGCTCTGTTGAAGACAAAATTATTTTTGAAAGTTTGAAGGCATTCCGATAGGCAAAGGACGTAAAACATATATATAGAAGACAAGTTAGCTTAGTGGTCCGAAAGTATAATTAGATATTATTCCCCAATATTTTTCTTCATTCAGCAGGAAAATACTCGTGACTAAGGGTTGTAACTACAAGTAGCTATAATTATACCATCGCAAGAATTGTAAAGAAATCGGGGAAACTAATGGCATTTTTGAGCTCAGCAGAACCAATGACGTAGATACGCGTTGTCGTGACCTAGACACGCGTTGTCGTGACGCGACCAGAGTATATATGCTATATTTTTTTGCTGAACCTGGATCGTGCATGGTATAAAATAGTTCGAAATATTTTATATAGCTGATGCAAAGAGTCCTCTTGGCGGTAATAACGTTCTGTGCAATTTAGTGTTACGGTGTTTTCCAGATGACCTAATTGTGACATATAAGCTAATGTAATATTTGAAGGCTTGTATGCATACATTAAAGATTTACGTTGAAATTTTAGTTTCAAAAACCTTGAACTTGATCAGCTGTTTTGTTTGAAGTAATGGACATTTATACCTAAAGAGTGGACATACGTTGTATGGATTCATGAAATGAATAATAAGTGAATATAGTGTTTTTAAGCACATACGTCGTGACTAATAAATGATTTTTTATTATTTCAACTGGAAAAATAGTGACCTGGCGGTCCTCGACATTTACCTAAAGGGAAGCGTTATTTCCCAGGGAAAAGGTGTAAATCTTGTATACTTTATATGTTTCCCACGTATACTTTCTTTTACAGTCAGAATAAGACCTTGATTATCCGATTTCACGCCGATATACTCATATCCGTTGGACCTGAACAATCACATCTGCTTATTAGGTAAGTGCTCAGCGGTAATTTCAAGAAAGAACTGCCAATCGTTGTAATATTAAATAAAACATTGCTCATTCCGAGTGGATTATTCCCGTATATTTAGTTTCAAAAAAAGGTATTTGTTCAAAAGGAAAACACTCACTGTGAAAAGTGGAGGTTTATACTAGTGTAGTTTGACAGGCTGTCAAATAATTGAGGCTACGTTGTTGTATATATGGTGTTTGGTTTTTTACAAAGACATTACAATTCAGAACGGCGACTTAACGTGATTAACTCATTCCCACTGTAATTTGCTGTGACGTGCCTGAACTTTGCGATGCAATTAGTGAGATATTTGTGGCAATTAAACTTCATTAGGTATACAAACCTTCTAAGCAGAACTCTCTAGTGTTAAATGCCACAATTGTAAAGCTTGTTAAGCGACAGTGCAGTATAAAGGCCGACACTATGGTCACAGTACCAGGTGACAGAGTAAGACGTATAGTGGTGATTACAGATATGTTATTGCCAGTTGGGCAGGATAGCAACCCCGGGCAGCAACCGTACCGTGGATATGTTATATGTTTGATTCCGGTGGCCTTTGACTATTTACTTTTCAGAATAGATTTAATTTCATACATACTTCACATGAAATAATATTTACTTAGTTCTCTTTGAAATATGCATTAATAACTACAAGTAATTCACTTCAAGATTGATCTTAAGTCAATACTATTATCAGCCTGAGACATCAAACAAGAACACACAAAACAAACACATTTTTCATGATCATCAGAAAAGTGCATTATCTTCTATATACCCACGCCATTAAAAACAGTTATACGTCTCTCCAAGTCGTTCCCCTTGTTTTAAGCAGGATATTTGTTAACAGGAGACTTTCTCGAGTCAATTCCAGTTAACAGGACAATTGTAGCATAAAGAAGTGTCCACAAACTCGTTAATCGTCAATGAAACTGTTCGCACACTTGTCAACCGTCAAACATGCTGGCATGTCTTAGTCTATATTTTTAGTTGTGCACCTGTTCTTCAGCAATACAAAACTAATGCACAGACAATATGTAACTATGGGCATAACAAAACGCCATTTACCTTTTTCAGGGCAGTACTCATTGAAAAATCCACAATCAGGTTCATCTTTAGGGGGTCCAGTGGCTCCCCCAGGCCAGTGAATTTGACGTCCAGGAACTTCAACATAGGTCTTGCTGTGGCCAAAATAATGACCGACGACCTGATAAGAAAACAATACTTAGATTACCAATTTCTCGTTAGCTTAGAGTGTATCATGAATTATACAAAAGATTTATACTACAAAGTACGGTTGAGTAATAGATACTCAACGAGTTCGAGAGGGTTATATGCCAATGAACTAGGCTCCGTCCCGAGTTTTTGGCACATAACCCTGCCGAACGAGTTGTCTATCTTACTTATAGTACGGTGTGATTGACTCAAACAGATATATAGGTCACACCCCTAAGTAAGAGTGGGTCATGGCTCCATATAACCAACCGAAATCAAGGCCTCTGATTGGCCAAGTCAGTCTAGCCGTAGTATAAGTTGTATTTAACAATGAGCAGTTTTCAGCATGTAGATCCAAAGTTACATCATTCAGCCATTGATGTGAAAAATAAATTGTCATAACGGGTCAATTGTCTAAGACTTGCAAAATGCGTATGATATACAGAATCTGTGGCCTGCTTATTACTTGTAAGTACAGACCAACTGTTCATGTCTCGCGTGAGTAGGTGTAATAATAAAACATGTGATAGAGTTTGGTTGTTCTGTGAAATTAAGGAGAAATGGTTACCTCAAATGTGCCTGCGACGGGATCAGTCATGTCGAACATCATGAAATCTGCGTCGCGATCGCCATTGTTATCTATAGTAACATCTCCTTGGATTCCTACAAAAGTAAAACTTTTATCAGTTTTAGACATCGTATCAGTTATGGCATTTGTATCAGTTTTAGATCTTGTATTGTGCATCAGAATATCTGATGAGTGTATATTTGTGAATGTTTCAACGAAAGTCGCAGAACCTTAAACAACGTTGTCTGGCATTTTATCATCTAACTGAACCAAAATATTACCAACAGTGCTACAGTGCTATCGTCTAAGTAAAAAACAATCTTACCAACAGAGATATTTATCGAGCAAGACGATGAAATGTTAGAACGATCTCTTGGTGATTCAGATGACAAAGTAGGAGTGTTGATAAGATTTTTGTTGAGCTAAAAGACATTTCGTTTGAGGTCCAGTGATTTCATTGTAGTATACTCATAGTGTAGCTTATCTCCCATCCAATCCCACCCAAAGGTACTTGGAAATAAGCTTCTTTCCCAAGAAGCATTTCGTCAACCTTTCTTCGGTGAAAATCATATTTTCTTCTCAAATGCTGAAGTCAGTTAATTCACAAGATTCATCAGACCCCATGCTTAAGATTTTGTAAAGCAATTTCACCTACTTCAAACATCGTATTGAAAACAAAAATGGTTGTGAATCTGGAGGTATGGTACTTGAAGACACACTTGAAGTCAATGAATCACGTGAGTTTTCCGTGCCTCGAGTGCCATAACCTTAGAAACATTCAGTGTGAGGTTTGTATGTCCAATTTGGTATTCTACTCAGTGAAATCGGATGAACACGACATTCCCACGTACTATACTATACAGTTTGTACATAACAAAGAACAGACCTCACAAAGATGTCTAAAAAAATCTACTCTGCAGGCTGTACTAAGCATAGCATTATAAAAAACATTACTTTCACTATCGGCCGTTTTTAAAATGGTAGTTAAAGAATAATCAGATACAAAATGACAATGCCCAGTAGGTATAATAAAGTACTTATTTTGAACTTTTAATAGATGATAAATAATAAATATCCATGTATTCAAGCCAAAATGTAACCACTTGTTGTGCTACATAATGCAAATCACTGTGATCAAGTTCTTACTAGAAATATGCTGATTAGTCTACTTAATATGCATAAATGTGTGTAGCATGTTACAATTCTTATAGGCAAATGCTTAGATATATACACACACACTCGCAGAAAAACCAACTTCGTTTTGAACATTAGCAACGCCCACGGGAGCTGAAATCAAATCTTCGTTGACTATTGAGTTATCGACCGATGTTGAACACATGTAATACGTATACCTAACGCAACATAAGGTTGTTTTGTTTCTGACTGATAGCAGTAAAGAATTTGTATATATAAATCGCTAGCCGTTAAATGAACGTTTGTCTCGTTTGTTGAATGACTTATAAATAACTGTGAAAAGGAAATGTCTTTCAAGATCACCTAAGGTTTTATAAAGTTGTATATGACGTATTCGAAACTGTGTTCAATATCAATCTATGTATTGTTTATATTCCTTAGGACAGATTTCTGTTTTGCCAACCGGAAATACCGCCTAGGAGAGTTTTATATTCTCTAATATGTTATTGCAATGACAGGGTTAGGTTTGTTTTGACCACCTTATGTAAATTGTTACAACTAAAAGATAAATTGCTCATTACAAGTATCTTGGGCTGCCATGACCCTTTCTTGCATGGCACGCCATTATTTACGTTTGCTATGTAACGTTAATACTCGCGCAATTCATTTGTCCAAGTCTTGACAGTGCTGTGGGTATTCAAGCTATTTCGTAATTTACTAAGCAAGAAAGGTATGGCACGAACCTGTTATTAAAAAGCCACAATAACTTGTTTTATAACAGAGTTTGGGGTGACATGACCCTTCTTTTATTGCATGCCGTTATTTGCATTTGTTTTGAAGGTTGTTAACGCAATTCGTCTGGCCAAGTCTCTACATTAATGTAGATGTTCAAGATATCCTCTAATTTACCAACCAAGAAAGGTATGGCGTGATGTTTGTGAAGACACACTAACTTATATTTTAGCACAATTCTAGGCGATGAAACCTTCCTATTTTGCAATTGCATACTTTTACTTGCATTTGATGTGTTATGTTTCTAACACAATTCAATTGGCCCAGTCGCGACAGTAAATGAGGTGTGCAAAGTATTTCCTAATTTAGCAACCAGGAAAGGAATAGCACAACGCTATTAGCGATAATTCATCTTATATCAATAGTTCATCTTATAGCACACTCTTTTCATGGGATTAGGAAAAGGACATGCCCCCCCCCCCCCCCGCCCCCATTTATAAAATCCCACTATTTTCATTTGCTGTGAAACGTTGCTAACGCAATTCGTTTTCCTTGGTCTCCACAGTAAACGATTGTTCATATTGGGAATGTTGCATTTTGTTTCCAGACAATGTAAGCTGATAAACACTAATGCCTTGGAGAGATAGACAACTTCTTTGTATACTCTTTCATCACCAACACATGTCCTATTTTTTGAAAAATGCCATACACTCGCTACCGTGGGTTTTGAAAACTTCTTTTTGTGAACACAGGCCCAAATACTTACCTGTATGAATCTTATCGTTTGCGGCCATATGAAGTGCTATTATATTAAATTGTACCAAAGTATCTAGTTTGCTAGAATTTAACCTGGGGTCTACTCAGTCATTAGAACAAGATAACCAGATACCATCTTACTTTCAAAAGTTAAAAGCTGAATATTGTAAAAGGAAAGCTGATAGAGAGATTGTGTGCAACCTTTAGGCTCGCATTTCACATTATCTTGTTAAGGAGAAAGTGGACACCCACCTTTAAACGTTCTGCTGTAGAGTCTTTTGACGAGCGACTTTCCGTCATACGGGTCTTCCCCTTCCGCCAGTGTTTCATTAAGTGCAATTGCGTATAGTATTACGGTGTCATGGGATATACCAGCTAAGACAGATACCTATGTTAAAAGAGATAACATTTAATTAGTAGGGTTAGTGAGAAGGGGAAGTCTGGAAAACAATCTACAAGGGGAAGTGCCATGTCCTTGTGGTCTGGAATAAACAGACTACAAGGCGACACGATGATGCAAGTTTAAACGTGATACTCAATATTGTTGACATGACAAATTCTCAGAACGACAGTGAATAGACTCTTTGAGTTTATGTATAGTAGAAATATGGGTAGTTATCTAAAGAGGTGGTCGAATCTTTGATAAAACGAACACACACATATTACACAAAAAATAGTTATCACCATGGTGCAACTAGAGGTTTTAACAGGAATGTTTTGTGAGGGATTAGTGCATGGACAGATGCGATTTGTTTTGATTCAGTTAATGCAAATTAAGGATAATCTTAAAAACTGAGCTACAGTTTGCACAAGGATAACACAATGAGGTCAATCGGCTATTCAAACTATTGCCTAAACTAGCATTAAAGTTGTAGAAAACAAAGAAAAATGTTAAATTGATAGCTACATTTAACCAAATATGTGATATATATATATATATAGTTAATAAAACAGCTGATCATCTGACATTTCTATCACATATACCAATACATGACGATCATATCGCATCATAAAATGTTTATTATCTGCTTCATTGCTTTTCCTATATTTACATTTGAAAAATGCTTATGATGTTTGACAGTTAAGTGATTACTTTATTGTTGCTTAGTTGATGACTTTGCTGTTGCTTAGGTATGACAGTTTGCAATCGTACCCATTTCACTTCACTTTACTGTATCACCAGTAAGTTCTATTAAAGGCTTCTGAAGGCTGAATATATCTTGCATTGCTATTAGATAGAGAGAAAACTAGTCTTCGTTTTTTCATTTATTTTTATCGCATAGACGGTACTTTTGAATCTGATTACGAAATTACATTTCAAGATATGAAGAGTCAAGCCTGGCCAGTCAGATAAAAAAAAAATATAGATTGGTAGTCTTCATTATAACGTAATGCAGAGAATCTATTCAAAAGCACGCAAATTCACGATATAAGTTCACATTTGCTTCAGGGCAGAGTGATTTCGTGTTAGATATTCCTTCAGTAGCTCTCATCCTGTGACCATGATTAGCCTTTATGCTAAAAGCCACAATTATCAGCGAAGTAGCCAAAGCAGTCACGAACAACTCCTCCTCCTAACGCACTCCGTGTTAAGAACAAAAGTAGTGACTGCATGCATTATACTGTCGATAGCTAATTGTATTTGCGTGTCTTGGGAAGAATCCAAGACCTGATAACCCTACCTTTGCAAAGAACATACTCTTCAAATATATTAAACCCTTCAACACTTTCGTCGGAGAAGATAGAGAAGAAAAGTTAGTACTGGCTAATGTCATCATCTCAAGTCTTTGAAAGGAACTCGCTAACGTAATTTTTTGAAGGAGCTGTTAGTCTCACAAATACTCATGAACGATATGCAATGTAACAGGATTGTGTATTGCAAAACTAATATAATCAATAATACTATTTTAAATTCAGTACGTGTATATAATTATTCTTAGATTTATAGTAAAATTACAAATTTCATATTTAGTAGAAATATGAATCCGATGAAATAGATAACGGTGACAATCGTTGTCTTTTCTAACCAGGAATAAGAATTTCAAAACATACAGTCTGTCCATTGGTGCACCTCTTGGGAACTACACTGCTATTAAATAGTAATTTTTAGAAAATATTGAAGACTTTCATCTCGTTCCACCAGGACACATGAGTAATTACACATGAAATCTCCATCAAAATCTGTTTCTGTCATCTTCCTAGCGTACAACCAAGGCCACTTTTCAAAACCATACTTCTATTTCACATAATTTTAAATGAATAGCGTGAATAATAATGAGTGAATTATACTACAGACATCTGGACGTTCCTCCGATCACTGGACGCATACACTTATTCCTCCTGACGTCGTGTTGGGTTTTGGCATCAGTGATGGGATCAAAGTTCAGATTCGTAAACGACGCCATTTTGTAAAACGTCACTCTGGGACAAAATTTGAACCAAGACTTTGCCGTTGTCTGTACACGTGTACGCTTACGTGGTTTTCATATCAGCATTGACATCAATGTCATGCGGGACCCGTTTTTAAATGACTATCATCTTTCGTTGCCTTCAGATAAATGTTTTGAATTATCCATTACCAACTCTGAAACCGAATTCATTTGCTCTTATGGCTTCTCTTGATATTAGATTGAACTAGATACCATTTTTGTTGAATTAGAACAAAGGCTAGACCCCTAGATTAATATCATATTAATGTAAAGTTTATTAGAGCAAAATGCAATCCACAAGAATATCATTGTCCCCCTAAGATTGGCGTCAGCCTTCAAATGACATTTTTGGATAGATGTCATGGCGTTTATGCCATGATCATATATGACGCATATTTTGTAAAACGTCATTTGGGTTACTGACATAATTTGAAGTATTCCGATATAATAATATAATATTCCCATGATACCCTACAGAATGGACAGGCTCCCTGGAGGAAAAAAAATCAAAGTTGCATTACAGAATGAAACATGATAACTTTTTTTCAATCCCCACTAGGTTCCTAGTTATTTGAAACTTTCACTTCTGTCTGTTTGCTGTTGGTGATCATTCTGTAGATAAAACTGACGGTTTCTTGACAACACCATTCAAGTTGTTAAAAGAACCTGTAAATAGGAAATAAACTATATTCCCACTGTAACTCTAAAACAAACAAACAAACAAACAAACAAACAAACAAACACACAAACAAACAAACAAACAAACAAACGTGTTCTAATGAGTTAGCTAAAGGAAGATAGCTATAGACACAGCTTTCTAAATCTGTTTGTGTTGGAAATTGAAAAGTTTATGCCACATTAATATGACTAATACCTCACAGTTTAACTTACATAAAATTTAACATGTCCTACATGCATATTACACCAAACCTGAGATGTGTGTAGGATTAAACTACGTAGTCTAGACTCCTGGGGCAAAATCTTTAAGTTCTTCAAGACTTAAATATACTGGTTAAAGTTCAGCATAATGGTGTGTTTCGCGGTTTAACTGTTGTTACAAATGATGTACTGACAATTTCACATTTTATACAAACCGTTTAGCGTATAGACAAACCACCATTACTGCAAGATATTCCAATGCAGAATTATATAGTCTGAAGATACAAGAGAAATAATATACAAACAGACAAAAGTTACCATTTATTATGTTTCCTTACCTCTTCTCCGGGGGCATACTCATAACCAAACTCTGATTTCGAACGATTTTTCACCTCTTCGGCAAATTTTTCAAATTCTTCATTTTCTGGTTTATAGAAGGACAATATAAACAGAGCTTCGTAGGCTTTCTTGGCATCTTCGTTCCTTCCATCCGTACCGTTCCAGGAAAAATCTCCAAACATGGTTTCCTGTTTAAAGAACTCGATGCAAAAGAAGGCATATTCCCCGTTGATGAGACCAAGGTCGTAGGCATGCAGCATGAATTTACGAACATGTTCTCCCCTGGCTGAGATAATGATTACTAGAATGTAAAAAGAGTGAACATAGAATTAGAAAACATAAACTAATGCTACTAACTATATCAACGGCATATATCTATAATGGCACGATGTAAATTTGATTGATAGATGTCATATACCCTTTTAAAAAATTACTTGCAGTAATTAAAGGAATCATGATATTAAGTATAGAGTTTTATGGAATATTTTATATTAATAATCGAACATCAGGTTTGTAATGGTTGCAACATTGAGCTGTGTAGTTATCATGGTCTGCTACCTAATTTATCGACATTTCATACCATATGTTTCTGTCAGTGTTTAAGGAGTTTTGATACCACTACTATTTTAGATGCATCTCCTGTCGTATTGAGCTGTATAGGGGATTTTAAAAATCAAAATCAAACATCAACATTTCCAGGCAGATAATTTCGTTGTTAAGTAGACACTTGCTATTTAAGAAGCATCTGTTCTCGTATTGAACTATCATGAGGGATTACCGAAATTAAAAATCAAAATGTCGACAAGAAGTGTTTTCGTAGTTTCAATTGTTATTTCGAAAGGATCTATTTTCATATTGGGCTCTATGGGGGAATTTTCAACATCAAACATTAGAAAATCTATTCAACAGAGTATTTCGTATTTTGGGCACTGATGCCATTGCAAAGGTGTATGTTTTCGAAATAAGATATATGGAAAATTGTCGAAAGCAAACAACAAATGTACACAGAAAACTTTTTAGGATATCATAACTACGATTATTGGACCAGCAGTCACCCATGCTAGTAGACAGTGTACGTTCGAATGATTTCATTCACTGTGTTATAATTCTCAACAAAGGTGAATTTCACCAATGACCACTCACCGTTGATTGATGAAATTACTTTCATTAGACAGTATCTAGTCAAAAGGAGAATTATTTGAAAAGTACTCAAAGAATAGCAAGCTAGTCTCCCCCGCCCTCACTCATTTAATAAGAAGAATAATGATGATACAGAATGTACGATTGATATTCTTTCTATATGCATGTCGAATGTTGAACAACAAACAGCAGTTGGTTGCCATTTTGACCTAATAATCTGTTATACGTGACGACAAACTGCTGATGATTGCACCCCTAGTCGATTTTATTACATATTACATGTATGATCAATGAGGAGATCACCATGAAATTGTTACCTTGACAACGAGGGGACTCGTGATACTTGTAATAAAGTATAATTTGGCCAACCGTCCTGTGATTTATTTAATCATGCTCTTAAATAGGTTATATTATCTTGACACGTTGGTTCGGAATCCTTGTTGCTCAATGGGGTCAGGTTGACAATATGACTGACTAAATACCATCTTATGTGATACCTCAACATGTTCAACGTCGGATAAAAAAGTCAATTCTTTTACTTTGGGGGTGAGGGGTGTGGGGTTTGAACCATTTTCATTCTCATCCTACAAAAACAATCTTAGCTTTAATGGATCTGTTCTGTACCCCTAAAAACAGATTTCTTGAAAAGAATGTCAAATTGAGAAATGGAAGAATTTCTACTATATTAAATGCATGGCACTAAAATAAATTAAATCGTTAATAAAAATTTCATTACATATTGGGTGAATATTCATAGCACTGCTTGCTATTACATATCGATTTGAAAGTGATTGTGCTGTTTGAAACATTTTAAATTTTGGCCAATTTAGTTAGAAGGGTGGGGGATGGGGTCTGATGTCTTTTATGTTTAGGAAATTAGTTATTGAACTAGATAAAACACCCCATGTAGCTCACACTCAGTACCGTGCACATGCTTCTGAAACCATTTAAATCCCACACTCATTGCACGTACATACTTGCACACCATTTCAAAATTTATGAAATTGATGTCTGTATTTTAGACATTTTAGTTTTTTGGAACAAAATAACGAGACAAAAGTTGTTTTGGTCTTTTAAACTATTTCCAGTACAGGAAACGGGTCACAGTCACCCGAGATCTTTCCTATAAAACCAATACCATTTTCCTATAATACACGTAGATATCTTCCTGTTTGACGTTTCGCTATCACTATGTGGTTTTCGGTCTCTAGAGAACTGTCATGCATGAAGGTTTGCAAAGAGGTTATTATTATCCGATTGGAAAGCTAGTGGGAATACCTTTCAGCGATAACACGCAGAGATTAAACTACGAATAATAAGCGGTTGGAAAGTTCACATTTAGGTAATGACACGTATAGACTTTACCTGACATGGTTCGTGGATTCGTTTTAATTCCAGAAAAGGTAACGGTTTTTATTTCGTTTAAGTATCATTTTAAAAACGTCACTTTAATATCGAAGAACTTTGCAGGGGGGAATAGTGCCACATACAAACACATATGAATCATTAGATAGATTGATTTTCCACTTAAAACAATCGCGAAATTTTGAAACGAAATCTTATCATAAGACTGTTTGTGCATATGCTAGCCTTTAAGGCACCACGAGTCCCCTGGAACCAATTTTACTGAAAATCAAAATTAATATGAAAGTATGCACCTGGGTCTAAAGAAATGTAGGGTTCGAGTCGGCTTGTTTCCAAGGAACTCGACACTGAGTACCACAACAGGCATAAACACGTGCACAGTACTCGATGGCCATTTTGAAATTTAAATTGAGGTACTATTGATATAGTTTTGATTATTAAAACAATTTGTATAGTAACCCGTGATCTCTTTTCTTCATTTTGATTGAGAATTGGTTTGAGCTGCCTTAAACGTAAAGAAAAAGTGTATGATACAAATTTCTGAAACGTGTTCTACGTTAATACTCCTGATCATTGGTACCACAGATAACGAATGTGTTTTGTTGGCGTCCGTTATAGTTTATAACGAAATCAAAACCGGGGGGAGGGGTAGCATTGCGCAATGAAGAAGTCCTGCGACTTATAAACTAGCAGAATCAGAAAAGTTAATAATTCGGATTACATCTGCTTCAGGTGTTTTCAGTATGGAATTCTAAACACTTACACCTTAGTAATGATGTCATGCTAACTCAATTATAAAACTAAATGCTTTATGTAGCCAGTGTTCTATGTTGCATAACGATTACGTCACCTTTTTAGTAGGTATTTACGAAATAATTCCATCCAACTCTCTTATTAGTACGACTTTTATCACGTTACTGTACGCTTTCGATGTCTCAAACGCAATTTTATTGAATAAAGAAAATGTAATGTTCACACACGAGTTTAAACTTATGTGATAATGGTCTGTCTCTGCAGTCTCAAGAGGTTTGAATAGTGTTGAAGAATTGCATTAGTATGGATGCATTAGGACACAGTACAAGAGAGGGTTGTATTATTCAACAACTGTTACAGATGAATGTTGTATGTATGTAGGGATCTCATGATAAGGCTAGCGATAGTAACTGCTTGATTAATGTGACAGACATTGGTAAGACAATTCAAACGTCATTAAATATGGACAAGATCATGCCTTTGCTAGAGTCACAGTGGCAACATAAGAACCTTTTAAGAACTCAACCTTCTGCTGGATTATGATAGAGCTTTGACATCGAGTCAACATTTGATTATAAATTCGTCTAAACTAGTCGGGGGTACAACATGAAAAGATTCTGTGCGTAGCATTACAATCATTCCTATCTCACTAAAATACACCTATTTGCATATAACATGCATAAATTCATGACACTCGTTAGCACCTTTTGAAAATAATCACGTGTGAGGGATATTATACATTGGGAAAGCATTTTATTATACACATGGCTACCAATATTTTCCAAAAAGCTCGAAGCTCTTTAATAGTTATTAACGATCCCCCTTTTGTTAATATTAGGATATTATTAATGCAGTTTGTGAAATAAATGTAAAACTTAAGTAACACGACTGTCAGTTTTATTACACCCTTTCAACATAAATAACTGTCGTTCTGCTTTAGTACTCAGACCACGATAGAGTGGTCTGAGGTTTGTAATTACAGCACTTTGAAATATTTACAATTTTAAAGAGAGAATGCAGGATTTTCGTATACATATTTTAGGAGATCTATGTCAGATATTTTTAATGAAATTTGGAATTAATGTCCACTCGTGATGAATGTGAATATCCTTCCTTCTCGTTACAGAGTATAATACTTTGGGAGTGATAAAAAGTCGTGTGACATTCCTTGATTACATATATAACTGGTGAAGCTGATGTACCTGCATTGATGGGGTATACTATTATGTATGAGAATGATACCATCATGGTATTAATTTTAAATGTAATTTGTTTTATTAGTACGTTTTAAAAGTAAAGGGTACATAATTTATGATTCACATAGTAAAGTGCTGGCATCATCAATATTAGAGCAGACGATAGAACACGTGCATTCATGTTAAGTTTAGTTTTGCACCGATCTGAGAATCTGATTCTTTCCCAAACAACATCCGATATCCTGTGAATATTCTAACATATGAGGGAATGCCTGAAAACCTGCTTCTGAGTGCTAAATCAACCAACCTGTGTGGCTATAGTATTATACAATGTTGAATTAGAATCTATAGTATGCAAATATCATTATTTTTCGTAAAAAGGAGGCATAATTGTCATGATGGTATATACAGAATGAAATCATATCATGATTTGACGGCTTGTGCAAATGAAAGATAATGATATTTGCATACTATAGATTATAATTCAATATTGTATAATATTGTAGCCACACAGGTTGGCAGGTTTAGCATTCAGAATCATGTTTCAGGCATTCGCCCATGTTAGAATATTTCACAGGAATATCGGATGTTGTTTGGGAAAGAATCAGTGCTGATGGCCGACATTTACAACTTTATTTTTTGAAAACCAAAACGTTGAAGAATCCAGAACAAATGACTGTCACGTTCTACTCGAACTTTTGACTACCACCCGATCTTGCTTACTGCGTTTCATCACGAAAATCATTAAAACCATAAAATTCATTATCTACGCGCTTGAATTGATCATTAATTTGGCAGAACGTTACGTGATCTGAATGTAAATACACTAGTATGCCATCTCTACTCAATCTCAATAGCCATACTCCAACTACTTGGACATATGATATGGTATATGTCTCTCGGTATGCCACTCTTAATTTTGATATTTAACAATTATGGCCGTCGTGAGAGAACAAATAGTGTCAGATATCTTCAGGGTTTATATCAACTACAGTCATAACGCAGATGCGAGATGTGAGTTAAGACATTCAGACAATGATAACAGAGAGAGAGAGAGAGAGAGAGAGAGAGAGAGAGAGAGAGAGAGAGAGAGAGAGAGAGAGAGAGAGAGAGAGAGAGAGAGAGAGGGAGAGAGAGAGGAAGAGAGAGAGAGAGAGAGAGAGAGAGAGAGAGAGAGAGAGAGAGAGAGAGAGAGAGAGAGAGAGAGAGAGAGAGAGAGAGAGAGAGGGAGAGGGGGGGGGGGGTATGCGTGTAAATTTAATTACATAATATTGTAAGACATACACTCGATATATTTACAATATAGCACAAACCATTGCCGAGATTACACGTACCATATTTTCACCTTGCAGTCAGATAATATTACTTCAAGAATATTAGTGTAGGCCGGCATACTAATCTAAGGAGTTGAGGGGCACACGGCTCATTTGTAATAGATCATTTCACTCCCATTACCAAAGAAGCCACTCAACTTTGTCATCACATGTAGGGCAACGGAGAAACCCTTGATTTTGTACACACTGTATAGAAGTAGTCGTGGCGCAGTAGTCATGGTAGTGGTAGCATTCACATGGGTGTCGTGTTTACAATGTTTGGGTTAGAAATCAGATACAAGGTGAACTTGAAACTCAAGTTTACATTTCAACAAGTTGACGCTATCTTTCAAGTAACTTTATCCTAATCACGTACTAATTGGAAACGTCATTTGAAGAAGATCGGATATCCACCAGTGAACATTTTGTCTCGTATAGTGCATTCGCGGTATTATTTTATGTCTTATCAAGATGAAATTCATAATGACATGCCTAGCTATGTCAAAACATTTACGAAACATGCAGAGTGAGACAAGGTATTCAAGCTTTCTCCTTTAATTGGATAGGCTGCAAAGTCTGTATCTACAATGTAGCTACACACTGCTAGTTTTAGAAGCTAATATAACGACACAGGCATTTAGTAGGCCTGCTATTAGAATCAGTAAAGGCAGCCATATCTTTTCAATTTATCATCAACATTTGATAACACGCAGAATGTGAAATGCCAGAGCTATTCATAGCCGACTAATATCTCTAGAATTTGTTCTTGGATAATATCTATGATGCAAATACAATCCCATATCTGTGTTCAATGGGTATTAAACTCGCATGATCACGCGATATTAGATATACTAATAGCATGTAAGTCTTTGCATTCGCTCGTAACACTCCATTGCGCTGTTGTACATTGTGTATTATACCAAGTTATTGTCTTTGAACAGAAAATATAGATTATATAGCCTGGTAATTCTACGTCACGACTACCCGTGTGAACGCCACTATTTCTGGGGTACCCCTTAAGTCACTTGTATTTTCCTTGGCTGTACGATGAAAATATTTGGCAATCATATCTTGATGGTAAGTTAATTAGTAAGTAAACAGAGAGAGAGAGAGAGAGAGAGAGAGAGAGAGAGAGAGAGAGAGAGAGAGAGAGAGAGAGAGAGAGAGAGAGAGAGAGAGAGAGAGAGAGAGAGAGAGAGAGAGAGAGAGAGAGAGGGGGGGGGGACAGACAGACAGACAGACAGACAGACAGACAGACAGACAGACAGACAGACAGACAGACAGACAGACAGACAGACAGACAGGCAGAGAGCGGCAGAGACAGACAAAGAGTGAGAGAGACAGATACAGAGACCATTATTAATGCCCAGATGATAATATTTTCATACTGTGAGCAAAATGTAAAGTGTTTCAATGATTGCTTACAGGGACATACACTGACTGAATACGTTTAAGGTCGTGATATTTGCTGCATATTCATAATATATTCACATTATCCTACTTTCTGAATCATAGGCATCCATCACTTGTGATTGAACTCAAACCTAACTCAAAAGTAACTGTTTATACATACAGAACAATTTCGAGAAAATCTCCTCTATGCGATCATCGACTGTTCTAACCCTGTCAGAAGACAATTGTAAGATGACAGTCATAGAAGGCATGAGTTGTCATGAACATGGTTTAATTGGGATTTTTGGTAAGTATTTTCACCCGAGTAAACAGTTGATTCACCATCATACAACAAGCTTTCAAATAACAGTACCAATTTTTTAAAATAGTAATCTGTTATTGAAATCAGAATAGTTGTTGTACCCTTCCGTATTCTATCATATTTGTATGCAATCCCCATGTCGACCGTAATTCCTAGTGGTTGACTACAAATCCCGTACATGCACGATTGCTGTATTTAAATCAGATACTGAGGGTAGATGTATTCATTCGATATTACCTATACTTCCAATCACAAATCGTAAGCTGGGTAACACCACGTTTTGTTTTCTCAACAAATACCCGTGATTTTTCTTCATAAATTAATGTTGTCTATTTTATCTTACACCGCCGAAACTAGAATGGGAGAATTTGTTTTTCTCCGTTTCTGCTACCATCGAGTAATTGATTAATGTCAAATTTGTTTAGCGTCAAATTGGTTGTTATAACAACGGTTCCTTTTACAAAACCCGATAACGATATAAAATCGGGCTAAAAATCGAATCGGAAAAGAACAGACAAAAAAACAAAGTCGAAGGTAATCAGTTCTGAACATTTTACCAGCATAAAATATCCCTTTTATGTATGTTTTATGTATGAGATACTCTCTCGCCTACAACAAATACAGAATCTACGTAAATTCCCCCAGCGGCAACTCCGGTGAAAGTAAAATACATAACCGCAAGTTCTTTAGACTGCAACTCTGATAAAGTGTACTATCTATCTATCACCCATTGTCAGTTGCCTTGTACAGAAATACAACGGTTTCATTGGACCCTGCAACTACAGCTGTTGCCTACTAAAGACGCATTCACCATATATTTAGTCATCCATCCATCCATTGCAAATATTTATTCAATCATACATTCAGTACCCACCCACCCACTCACCCAACAATTCATTCATCCTACCATTCGACCAACCAACCAACAATAACCATCAGTTAGTTATTTCGTTCGTTCGTTCGTTCGTTCGTTCGTTCGTTCCGTTCATTCCGTTCGTTCGCCCGTCCATCCGTCCATCCATCCATCCATCCATCCATCCAACCATCCAACCAACCAACCAACCAACCAACCAATCAACCAACAAGTAGACCCACCCATTAACCAACGCCACAGACCCACCCACCGACCCACTCACTCACTCACTCACTCACTCACTCACTCACTCACTCATTAATTGATTAATTCGTTCATTCATTTGTGGCATATATATATCTGTTATTCTACTGATAACAACAAGTGTAATGACTACTATTTTTAATTTCTCCATTCATTTCTATTAAAATATCAAAAACAAAGTGGAACGCCTAGTATCATAAATAAAAAAACCAAGTGGAATTAAAATCGACAACTGCAACGTTTTTTCTTCAGTGTATATTTTTTAACTTTACTACCAAATTATACAATATGGATGGAAATTTACGTCTACATACGAAAAAGTAATTTTCTTAATACTGGCATCGTAAAACTCGGAGTGTTAGATCGATAACTTATGTCATGTATTCCATTCATCACGGAATGCCGTATGTGCAATGGAGCGACCACATGTCACAGGATGTAAAGTTTGCCGGATGAGTAGTTTCATAAAACAGATGGCAATATAATCAACAGCCTTAATGTAATTCAGAATGCACAGTGTCATAATTTTTGTAAGACTAATACCCACATCCTATAGATATAGATCATTATCTCTATATCGTATCATTTTTACTATTTTCAAAGTAGACGTCAGGCAGAAAAATAATGTCTTAAGCTTTTTGCTGTCTTGTAACTATATCTAATTTGAAAGTGAATCTAAACAAACAAATAATCAGATAGACAAACATACATACGGACAGACAGACCGAGACACGGACAGATATACGTACGTACAATTTGTACATATGCAAAGATATATATATATATATATATATATATATATATATATATATATATATATATATATATATATATATATATATATATATAACTCGGTGAGTATCAATCTGCTAAGACAGTGCTCTATACCGCAGTGGCAGAGCGTAATAGTAAAACTATATATATATATATATATATATATATATATATATATATATATATATATGCAGACATCTATCTCTCTCCACATACACACATTTTCGTGCGTGCGCATGTGCACACACACATACATACGTACGTACATACATGAAACATACATACATACATACATACATACATACATACATACATACATATAGACAGACAGACAGACAGACAGACAAAGACAGACAGACAGACAGACAGACACAATCAAACCTTAGACAACATTTAAGCGTTAAACAAATAACGGGTATTTTCTTAGCGAACATGCGCTACCTAACCATATCTTATAAAAACAAATGCACAAAAAATAAATACCTCAATTGAACATCATCAGATAGAATAAACAAACGCAATTATGAACAAGATGACTAGATATACGCATCGTAGACTTTCAATTTGTTTAAAGGTTCAATTTCAATAGAGATGCGTCAAAACCAACGATGTGTAAAAACATCATAGACGAAGAGTACAACACAGGGTTTTACAAGCTTCTCAATTTTCTCCCTGACTCGACATTGCATTAGATTGCTGATTCGTATTACTGGGGCGTTTTAACTAAATTGTACTTAATTCCGTTATCGTTATCAGCTTTCTGTATTACACTTTCTGAGGCGCCATGTATTCCTCGAATCATTGTCATTCAATGCGCTGATGTGCGGAAAAAAAAGTTTAGAAAATCACTCATATCCAGTCTTAATATAGAATACGTTAACCACTCGACGATATCCACAATACCAACACCTGTCTATATACTAAAGGAGTAATTTTCACGGATGCGTACATCAGTTTAACGCAAACTTTCCACTAATACGGAATAAATGAAAAAAAACCACTCAGTTGCTTGAATATTTAGAAGGTGGTCAACTCAATTTTGTTTCGGGACCTTTGTGTTAACGTGACATTTCTCCTGATCAGAACAGAATCTACATCCGAAAGTAATGGTTTTAAGGTAATAGATGAGATTTGTGACATGTTCAAAGGAAGATAATCGAGTCAGGCAGGAAAGATGTCTCCCTTACTACCTTCACGCTGTCTCAACTAAGTGAATATGACTGATTCGAGGCAACGCGACTGTTGCTAGGTTGTGTTTATACAAAACTAGTCTGGCACTGTGCGTCATTCATGGTAATATTACAGCAATTTGGTTTACGTTTCCAGCAACCGATAAGTCGGAAGGCACATAAACCAATCAAACCGGGCTAATAGTTTTGAAAGCCGCTTATTCATCGGTTTGTGGGCATGCACGGCGGAGTGCTTTAGTCATCTGGTGATGTTTTCCGAGAGGTAAACACAGCATTTGAACATGTAGTACAATACCCTGTGAAAATATCTCAATTATGAATATTTCATCCATTCTATCTACGAGAATTATACGCTTCAATATTCAAAATGATGCATTCCGGTTGGACCTAGCTTTAAATGTGCACAGAAATATTAACCAAAAAATGATAAAATAAAAATAATTGATAAGGACTTATTCTGTAACTTTATAGTCTTTGGTGGTTATTTCATTGACCTTTGTAACAAGTTTGAAATATTCAAATTAGGAAACTACTGAAATAAAATCCAAAAGTAACCTGAACTAAAATACAATAATTTGAAATAGATTAGTCTGTAACTTTATAGTCACTGTTGGCTAATTTTTGCCTCATATTTCAATATACTTATGTTTTTTTCAACTACTATTACATCTGGAAGCCGCAATAGCTGTAACCGGAGTACTAGTTAATCAGAAATCGATTTTAAACAAATGAAGAACAATAACAAGTTGAAATCGTGATCCCGTTAGGTGCACTGGTTTTGGGGTGCGGACCCAAAAACAATTTGATTGGATTTGCTGTGCCATATTATATGTACAGCTACACAAATATGTTTGTTCAAAGGTGATTAATTACTTTTCAGGACGTAAAATATTATGAGTAAGTCAATATATTCAACAAAAGAGCTTCAAAAATCGTTCTTGAAGTCTATATTATGCCCAACAACAGGCAAAGGTTCCATAAGGAATGTGCATACTATACAAACATCACAATATGATATGATTTAGTAGTACGTATAAATTGAAAATACTAGTACATAATTACTCTCTTCTATCACCATGGTAACTAAGATTCTCTTCTAAATAGCTCTGCAATATTTATAGTGTATATGCATTTCTGCATTGACTCTAGGCTTTGTCACTTTTAGATTATTAGGCGACGATGCGAAGACGAAACATTAGGAATACCTGCAGGAAATTCTTATCCTGATTAGAATTTTGGTCAAAACTAATGTCTACAAATTGCGACTGTTATACTTTCCAACAGCGTACACATTATTATAGCGGTGATGTATTTTTTTTATCAAGGGATATGTCATCAAGTTGGCCTCCAAGATAACACTTGTGTCAGACAGACATGCTACACCTTATAATCGTATCATTGATTAATGAACTGAAAGGTGGTTGTGAAATGGCAAAGTTTTTCAACCATCATAATTATACAGATCAACCTGTTTGGATAGACACCTCCTCAAGTTGTACCAGCAATTTTTTTTTTGAAAAGCAGAGAAGAGTATTAATCACACTGCTAGGCAAATCGTAAAAATCATCACAAAATAAACACATTTGTGGTGATTCACGGGTGTAATACTCGACATTTCAACCACGGAGCTATTAGACATCTGCAGTTGGCACATACATGACTTCCTTGAAACTGGAGTCTACTCAACAGAGACATTGTACAGCTTCGTGCTAAGTGTGCCTGGAGCAGTTTCTTTAAAAAATAGTATGACAGCGCTGATTTAAGATTACTATGATTACAGCTTTAGTTATTTGATGAATTACCTTTCCATCACAATCCGTTCTCAAGTAACATGTACTGTCGGTTTTGATGTACAGACGAGGCTTCAAAAATCTATGAACCGTGACTTCTGTGTACCCGCACTTACAATATTACGTTGGATCGAGTATTATTTTACACTGGCATATTCTGTTCATAACGATCTGTATCTGTGTTATGTTATTGCCTCACACTAGGTGTATGAGTTTATTCTTAATTCATGCAATGAATAAAGAACAAACACCCTTAAAGTATATGCATATCGGAGGTTCGGTTTTGTTATACCCCACCCGTGCTTCAAAACCGATATTTTATGTACATAAGAATATAGTTTGATAGGAATATCATTCACGAAAAACCTAACCTATAATCGTGGTAATCTAATATCAAAGTCATTGCTTTATTTCTTTTTGGGGAGGGGAGTGGGCTATAATATATTAGAATTGTTCCTATGAATATTTTGTTAAAATGTCTGTTTTAATAGACTACAGCTGGCAAAACGTATCAAGGATAAAAGATCGATGAATTGGTGAGATTGGTCAAGTTATGTATCTTACATATGTAAGGTAACACGAACCATTAAATAAAGACCCACTTCCTTTGGATTAAATTCTATGTCTGAAAAACATTATTGGGCATACCTATATAAACGTTTGTCCACAACAATGTTACCTTTAAAAGACAACACTAATGCGATGACATGGGATTGGAACATACCCCGTTGAGTTTATTTAAGTTTAACAAAAATTGAAATACGAATTGACCAATGTGAAAACGTGCTTTAGACGTTTTATATTTCCATCTTCGATGTTGTGCTTATCGTTCACACACAATACATGCTTATTTTCCGCTCGTGTGTTTGTTTTCTCGTTAGATTTTGTTTTGTTTGATTTTTCTGTTTGTTTGTTCTTTAAATTTCAATTTTTGGTTGGTAGTATGTAAGCGTTACATCGGAGGGAAAGGCTACGTACAAGTCAAAGTCACCCCGTGTCATCGTGGACTCACCAATAAAAGTTTTAATTACTGACAGTAAACCTCATTGCGATTCCGAACTTGGACAAGGGCAAGATTTGTTCGTCGATATCGTTAATTGTGGGCGATAAAAAGTCATCCTCATCTCATATACTGTAACTAAGCCATCAACAAGATCATTATCACTTGAAAAATTTGATAGCTCATTTCCGAATCCATGCCTCATCACCCCCATCAGCACTATCAGTAATGACATCGTTCTAATCGCCGTAGATGAATGAAAAATATTTCTTGCTGTCTGCAGTTTCTTAGGTCTGCTTGAGGTCTATCTTACCCCATGTGAAGTCACTTGTCTCGAGAATTTATATTTGTAGTTTGAGAATGTTATCAATCATACATAATAATGTTAGCTTCTTTTTCTTAATGTAACGCTTTCGCACACTGTCCCCAAAGCGCTTTACAAATTACTACCCTTGGTACAGACCTGTAACAACAGTGGCCCTTTATACTTCCTCAACTCCCTGGGAGCATACAATCCATTTCAGCCTCTATAAGTGCATAAGATAAAGCATTCACATCGTAACTGCTCTCCTACCAGGTCCCCATTTATACATTTGGAATTCACTAGGGCACAAACGTTGTTCAAATCTTACCTAATGATAATGACTTTGGCCATTTATAAACAAATGGTAGCGGTTAGATCTGTACCTGCAACCTGCAGATACCAAGCCAGCCCTCTTGCAACTAATAACGCACGTTTTCTAACCGGCAACGTAGTAAAAACTTACCGATAATTTTTTTCTAACCCATAATGTAGTAAATATTTACCGATAACATATCAATGATAATTACATATCGACTTTGTAAGAATATATTGATTAGTGACCATCGAGTATTTGTAAAGATTGATAAAAATAAAATGTGTTGTTCTGATTACGCTCAATTTTAGCATAGGTGGGGTAGGTAGACTTTTTATTTTATTTTATCATATTCTTTTTTCATGTGTGAGTGTCTAGTTCAGGTTTTCCATTGTTTTCCAAATGGTCTCCGTGTTGTTTATTTCTTCCCATCAGATGTACAGCCATTACAGATTGGAAGAACAGTTTTATTTTTTTAAGTTGATGTCAGTTTCCGCATACACTATTTCTCGTGAGCCTTCACAATTTTTGCGATTTTATTTGTTTTTCTCGAATACGTAAAATAACGTTTATGGTCGACAGTGCAAAGCTAGGTGGGGTCGGGTAACCCGGAACCAAATATTTCTTTAGGCCTATGGTAGCAAAAAACACCTTTTTTGTAAGTCCTACCATTCGACCATCATGACTCCGACATTCTGGACACATCCTCAAACGTTGGAAATTAGCATACACCTCACTGCTCGGTTATTAGTGTACAGCCCTTAAAGTACACTTTCGACTAGTTTAGTCGCCTTCCATACACCAACACTTACTGATTTCGTGACAATAGACAAAATATTTGGGTTGGATGTCTCGAAGACGTACAATACACGTTCATGACTACTTGTAATGTAATTCGACGAGGGATCGGATTATGCTTTCCAGTCAAGTGGATCTAAACTAAACATTTACTTTCTTAGGTCATGACCCAAAGTAAAAATGCGGATGAATGAACGGCTTGCAATTTGTGCTTTACATAAGCAATATATATATAACTACTGTAGTCATGGCAATCCTATTTTTGTCTGAGATAAAACACACGTCTACACATATCATGATGAAATATATGGGGTGCACGTATCGGAGCACTATGCTGTCGTTTATGCCGCCATTGATTTCAATCTTGTGGGCAGTAGGAGTATTCCAACAGAGCTTTGGGGAATAACCAGTCATATACACTGAGCATTCTACGTTAATTTATCGCCCATTTTGGTAGACACGTGTGCACACTACGCAGTGCCCACTGTCTAGTTTTTACGTATTACACTATAAAGCGACATCTTTGCTCGTTTATCATGAGTACATAAGTCTTCAGTGGACGCTGTGACACAGTTTCGATAATGGCCAATAAGTTTGATTCTTAGAACATATGCAGAGAATATTTGGGCAATCGATCGTACCTGTTACGTTCTTCAGAACGATTGCGCGTATGGTCATTGGCAGATAATATTCGCTAACGACCTTTTCTTGCTCACCTAACGTTCTGATTTGTACCAACTATTGTCGACCTCTGCCTGAACTTGTTAAATCACAAAACAGTTTTACATCGTTACCCTATTGTCAGCCTCTGCCTCAACTTGTTAATCACCAAACAGTTTTAAACCATACGCTTAAAAATGATAAAAATACAGTAAGAAATTTCACACGATTGCTCACTGAAAGCTTATAATATTTTCATTATACTTTTCTTTGTTGTTAGGGTTCTTAAATGTAAGTATATTCACTTCGATAAAATCAACCTTTCAACTATTATTCATCATACATCATTTCAGTGTGTGACTTGAAGTATAACATTTCCCAAATTAGATATATGAAATTTATCAACAGCCGCTTATTATGCATCATATGATTTATACATCTTGAAAACTGGCCGCCATATTAGAATTTTAAAGTTACTAACGTTGTGTTCACATTCAGCACACTAAATGAGGTGTTCACGCCAATTTTCATGTTTGTATCACAATTTGAAACAGTTAAACTTATCCGCCTCACTAAAATAATTGTCCTTGCAATTACTCTACGGGTCTGGTGTTTTCAACAATCTCTCTGGGTGCATCAACAATTATGTTATCAAATCGTCCATTCTAATTACCAATTAAAATGCAAGACATAATACTTATCTCTCGGTTATGAGTAATTAGTCATGTTTCGATAAGTAATTTTTCACATAGACCAAAGATAACACAGAAAATAGTTCAGATCCGAACAATGTCCTTTGTAACCTCGTATAATAAATCAAGGTTGGCACATGTTTTCTAAACTCGGACGTGTCTCATATTTTCAATAACATTCCTATGTCTTCGTGGAATGATCACTAGGGTTTCATATACACGAACAATAAATAAACGCAATTTTAATTTCTTTCATACTTCAGACAAAAATTCTTTCTTCCTCTTAATGTGATGTTCGTAGAGACAGATTAACCGAGTCTCAATAATAAAAGTCACATATTTCTCTACTGTTTATATCATTCTTGAGTATAACGAAATAATATAATAAAGTTAACACCTGTTCATCCTACTATGCAGTGATCCTTGTATATTTTCATCTCTTATTTTTTTTTTAGATATATATGACAACGGGATAGAGAACGAAGACATTTGTTACCAGGCGTATGTGTACATACCAAAAGAGTCAAAGCATGATTGCACTACTGTAGCTATGTTTTCAACCATATGATGTTTTTTGAGTCAGTTTCTCATCTTATTAAGTATAGTGATATCGAAACTGAATTATTCAAGCAATACGTGATATTTTAAGTTCATATTTCTGTATCAACAGAACGTCTCCAATATCCCCCCGTCGTTCTCTCAAAGACATATCGCTTTAATCATTAGTCTCAATCATTTCCAATTGCCTAGTATCCAGTGTCTGTGAATTCACTTGTCTTCTTACCATATAGCAGTAAATGCACCCCTTTACCTCTGTAGTCGAGCTCAGCTACAGATTAGACGCATTATGTATACCAATCTCCGTTATTATTAACAGTGCTAAATATAAAGACGGTATAACCTTAGACTGTCAAATGTTGGTATAAAGTATGACAAGTGGTACGTGACAGATAGCATATGAATAGAAAAAAGTTCTATTTTAAATTAGGCGACGACCTCAAGTTAACTATTAGCTAGCTAGCATACAGTCTAAAACTGTTTGTGGTAACATGTTGATATAAGCTGTGTGTTGACATTGATTTATTTACACTGACGGCAGGCCAGTGTTTCTGGTAGATATAAATATATTGTTTACAATTATCAACAAACACAGGATGCAATTGTCAAATAATTACAACGTTGCAACAAACTTTGACACGAGTCTGAAAAGTGTCAATCATTTTGCGAAGGTTTCTGGAAATATACCACCAAACCAGAAAGACTACAAAGTTTCATATAGACGGTACGATGTGGATTTTTTTACATCTCACACACGGTTTTTGTTACAAAGTACACAAACAAAATACATACACTGATAGCACGCATGTATATGTCACATGTTATCTCACTGTGAACACAAATAAACAGTATTGTGTGTGAATCATCCTTGTTTCATCCGACAGTGATGTTGATTTTTGTTCACAGTGAGATAAAGTGTATCATTTTATATGTTTGCGCGCTATCAGTGTCTGTATTTTGTTTTATGTAATTCGTTACAACAAAACGTTGCTTGAGATGTAGTCACTCTGATTTGGTAGTAACATCAGTATTATAGTTACTCTTAAAGCTGGCTAATTCTTCGGTTAAGACATTAAAAAGACGTTTCTTTGCCAGGAATGATTCAGAAGTCATATCCGGTTAAACTTTCACCACCTCCTGCCGCGGGACTTCTAAAGGTCTCCCGTGCAAACACAGCTAGGAGCAGATTCGTAAATTACGATGACTCTACTGGCATGGCTATTAAACAAAGTCGTTAAAAAGCCCTTATTCCTGCTCACCGTGCGATGGTAACCTGGGGATGTTATGCTCTTGAATTGAATCATTAACGTCTTTCCCGAAGGGTAATTTTTAAATTACCTTTGGATGGCTTGATTAATTTGCTCACACTGTTGTAATTTAGATGAGATCAAAGAGCAGAACACATTTGTTTCCCGCACAATCAAGAAGGCATTTCGGATTTGCATTTGTAGTATGATAGAACTGAAATGTAAATATAGAATTTCATTACATATTTTTTTGGGTCAATGCTATGAATTCTATCACCCAATTTGTGATATATGATACATTATGAAGACATCCTGAACGGTACTCCTTAACGATAATAAAATTAATATTACTGTTCAAATAAAGTTTGAATGTTAGGTTCGGGTTAAAATAGAAAGATCGAACTTATACGAGGCATGGAGTGAAATCATATACTTCCCCCTACAAATTTAAAGAGACATTTCTTTCTTTGTACGATCGAGACGATTGTGCAACATTACACATTATGCACTCTTAGTCTTACACACTCACACATGAGGGATGGATGGGTTTATATATATATATATATATATATATATATATATATATATATATATATATATATATATATATATATATATATATATATATATATATATATATATATATATATATATATATACAACTGCAGTTGTCTGATGATCGCGCAATGCGTGAAACTCCGAGTTACAACCAAGAAAGAGTTCCAGTACTACCAAAACTATTGCGCTCTGCCACTGCGGTATAGAGCACTGTCTAAGCAGATTGATACTCACCGAGTTATATATATATATATATATATATACGTTGACAGACAGTGCTCTATACCGCAGTGGCAGAGCGTAATAGTTTACAAAACTATATATATATATATATAAATAGATAGATAGATAGATAGATAGATAGATAGATAGATAGATAGATAGATAGATAGATAGATAGATAGATAGATAGATAGATAGATAGATAGATAGATAGATAGATAGATAGATAGATAGATAGATAGATAGATAGATAGATAGATAGATAGATAGATAGATAGATAGATGCAGACAGGCATGTATACAGATACATACATGCATACACATACATGTAGCCACATACTCCGTAGGTCCGTCCATCCACCCATTCATCCATCCATCCATCCATCCATCAATCCATACGTACGTACGTACGTGCGTACGTACGTACGTATATACATGCATACACACCCACACACGCAGACAGATAGACAGATAGATAGACAGACAGACAGACAGACAGATAGGGAGACTCCGAGAGAGAGACACACACACACACACACACACACACACACATGGCATAGCTTAGACGTCTACGGTAGAAATGTCTCTCCTGATAGACAAACTACGAAAGGCAGCAGCTGCATCGTTCTGAAAAGGTTATGCGGACATTGTTGTTAATTGTTACTGATTTAAAAGTTGGTTTTCTTTTACTCGGGGTATTTACGAGGTCGACGAGGGTACATTGCTAACGTGGTACCCGTAATACCTACACGTCAGAAGACCAATTCACATAAATTGAGAGAAATGGGAGGTGAAGGAGCAGCTCATCTCGTTTTACATATGTGCAAAGAGTGGAATACCAGTTAGAAAGACGTATAAACACACCATGCATACATGGGATACTAGTACATCATGATGAATGAACTACGGGGTTGGTGTTAGTACCAAAACATCCTCTTACATTTTGCAAGCAACGTCATTTTTTTACTGAAAAGAATCAGTCTTCATTATTTTTTTTATGAAATACTTTAAAGTAGCACAACCGAGTTAACAAGCTTTGTTTTACTCGAGTGAAAATATGTACATAAAATATTGTCATTGTTTACACTCTGCTTTCAAATTGCATTAAGCCATTTTCAGCGTTGATACTCTAGTTGATGGCATTATATGACTTTCCCTAACGTTTTTGTACACGTATGATAAATTGCGTCATCGAATCGAACACGTATTATTTCTGAATACTTAGTTTGAGTACGTATATTTCAACATGTAGAAACATTACCCGCACCGAACGTTTGAATTTAACTTATGTCTCTTCGAAGTCGTGATTTAAGAGTGACAACTTGTATTTATCGATATGGTCTGCTCATATCATTATACCATCACGAAATATTTATTCGAAAATAGAACTCCGCAGTTGTGATATCCATCAAATACATACTGTCGTGTCCTTCACGATAATTGATTTGTGATTGTGATAATAAGTACTTGTGGTACGACAAAGAGATTCGATCAAAGGAATTTTACGTATGACCCTTGCGTTTTTTCTCCGGTGATTGGTGTCACGGGCAAATGCACTGCGATGATTATAAAATGCTGTGTGATTGTGATGAATGATTGATCTCATCACCAGATGCATAGTTCACTTAGGTTGGCCAGTAAACTTACAATGTTTATTTTAACTAGTAAATGGACTATAACACCACCATCCACATATATCACTTTAAATACATAGACGAGATGAAACTAATTGAAGTTGGAATTCTAGACCCAGGTAGTAAATACCAGTCACTTAAGAACAGTATACAGACCATTTGTATGACGGGTTTATTGCAAGATGTTTATTTAGGTCATTCCTTGATGAAGAGCTGCTGAGTGGAAATTAATCTGATAATTAAATCATCAGGGTGCAATTGAAATAAACCCTCGTTACTTAATTGTCGATGGAAAAGTAAACTAGACCCGACTGTCTGCCATCAATGTTGATTAATGGGTGTAAAACTAATCACGAGAGATATAATCAATATTGCATTATAAAAAAAGGGGAAATAACATCCATTTAGGTTTTACTGTGGATCTTTTATCAACGCGTTAATCCCACATGCTTAGTCACTTAATCTACAAATGGATGCATCTCCCGCTTGTGATTCGGATAATACGTAAACTCAGCCAAGCATATGGTTTCTATATGCCGTAGTATAAGCACAAGATAACAACATTAGCTATGGACAGATGGCCACGAAAAAGCAGAACAAATCGTTGAATCGTGACGAAAAATGTCTATTTCTGACCCACTGCAGGTGAACATGTACATTTCCCTTTATACGACACCGATTGTCGCTTGCAAATTTCCAAACGTTTATTACGTAATTTCTGTAAATTCGCATTTTCAATATTTCATACTTAACGAAAATGTCGATTTCCACCACCTTTGTAAATTTCGATTGTACAATACCAACATATTGTAGCTTTCAAATTTCAAAAACGTTTCTGTTAACTTCACTAATTTATCCAAATTCGTATTTCAATATTTCATAAGCTTACTGTCATAAATGTCGACTTCCATCGCCTTTGTAAATTTCCCTCGTATCACACAAAACATTTCAGACCCAAATTAATGTCAAAACGTTTACACAATTTCTCCAAATTCGTTTTACTTTACAAAAATATCAATTTCCACTGCCTCACATGACACAAACATTTTAGATTTCAAATGTCATCATTTACATCATTCAATTTTCCATACCTTAAATGGAGCTGAAATTCAGTAGCAGTTTCCAAGGCTCTTGCGCATGACAAAGAATATGAAATCCCTAAATCTATTAATGCATTCGAGATGACAAACAGGGGAGCTGGAACCATACAAATCTCTAAAGATTGAATATTTGGAGATTATCATCGCAAAGGGATATATTAGTTTACTACTGTTCATCTCTTTATCCATGGCATATTGTATACAATTCCCTCTGGGGTGTCATTGTGTTGCCATGGTACCTTTATTTTGATATTTAAAGTATAATATAAAATCCGTGAATGGAATAACTGTAACCAAATAAATGGGGCTTCATTGAAGACCTCTGCTAACATTTAAATCCGATATATGCGTAGACACAGTGCATATTCATATTTCTGGTAACGTTTTGCTCGTATGAGTACTGAGGTTATCTTTACAATGGGCGTAGGTTCTTTCCTTTATACCTTACCACCATATAATATAATCCTAACGGTCCTTACATATATTGATGAATACATGTATATGTATGAAGCTAAGCAGTAACACTAGACTTCATAACAAGAAACAACACAACACAGTACAACACAATACGCCGCATCGCACCGCACCAAACGACACTCACAACCCTATACCACATGTTACGACAGTGCAGAGTACTTTTTCATACGTTAATGTGTCCACCAATGAAATTATTCAATGACACGCTCCATTGAACTATACCACATCACACCACACTTCACATGTCGACAAGTAACTACGACATTGCACTTTACAATGATGTAAAACTACCTAATAGTACGAAGCTGTGTTCAGCATTAAATTTCACTGCACTGCACTACACTACACTACACTACACTACACTACACTACACTACACTACACTACACTACACTGCACTACACTACACTGTACTGCATTGCACTCCACTCCACTCCACTACACTACACTCCACTCCACTCCACTCCACTGCACTACAGCTGCATCACACTACACTACACTACAATGCATCTCACTACATTGTGCAGTGCTTCACATTACAACACTATACTGCCCTGCACTGCACTGCACTACGCTACACCACGCCACACCTACACTACACGACACGATACAATACGACACGACACACGACACGCCACACCTACACTACACTACACTACACTACATTACGTTACATTACAATGTCCCATGCAAAGCACTGCGCTACCTTTGGCTACGCTACACAACACTTCCCTGCACTACTCAGCATTGCAATAATAGTATAATCTCTCCACTGACATTTATTCAGTTACAGGTTTCATACACATCATGGTATATATATCAAGAATGTAATGTCCCAACCATGTGTGTTCATTTCCATCAACGTTGGTAAAGGATAGCATACATGTAATTATAATTTGTCACCTTTAAAAACCCTCATCAGTGTGCAATTCTGTAAGGTCATAAAGTTCCAAATCATAACGCCGAAACTCCACTAGCTATATTGAAGTTTTGTACACCCAGTCTGGTGAATAGCTTTATTAATTTACACAGTGATTCCAATACCAGAGAGCCAATCTTTCACAAGAAAAAGTAAAACGAAATGTAACAATACAGTGATTTTTTTTTTCTCTCATAAGATGTTTACGTCTTGCATTATTATATGGTTTACTAGATCGGAGATTCGACGATGAATGAGGTGAGACTTCTCCATAAATATCATGATGCTGTTCCGTTGTTGTCAGCACTTTGACCTTTATGTCGAGAACACTATAATATGGTGACATGAATTCGATATATTGATTGCGTGCTTCTGTCAAATGTCGAACGACATTTCCGATTCAAGATTGATCGCTGCATATTTGTTCTGTTACGGTGTGCACTCAATGAGCAACAACGGTTCAAAATTACGAAGTTAAAGGGGCACAGTCTCTAAATGCATGGGCTTTGGTGGTTTCTTAGTTTCAAAGCAAAAATACTGTTAAAATTACAGCGGATTTCAAAATACCGTTGATAGCAAGATTGAATGAATACAGTTTCTTGCAACATTTTGTCTAAATGGAATGAACTGATGTGCCACCACACAGATATCAAATGTAGTCATCAAAACATTGGCGCCCGCGTGTCTGTCTCATGTTGCAGTACGGTGACCATTCAGACTAAATGTAGCAATAAATTGCCATCTTGCTAGTGTAGTGCTAGTGAAGCATATGCAGTTTTTTTTATTGATTTCTGAGTGGTTGTATCAAACCGAGCTGCTGAACGGTATTTTGAATTCCGCAGGCTCTGTAAATATGATTGCAAAATCATCATAGAGATCTCACCAAGAGGTCAGCTATACTGAAAAATTATTTCATGACATAATTTATTATGTACTAAAAAATGAAACATATCAGACCCGGTGATCACGCGTCATGTTGCACGACCACATGCTATCAACTTGGAATTGACGCAGGTTTTCATAGAGGGTGTTGTATGTGTGCATTTTGTATATTGGCGTCACCCGAAAACAGGAACTTCAGTTACGGACTGTGTCACTTTAACAATAAATAAAACGTGATAAACTCAGCGTCTTGGACATTTTTAAAATTCTCTATGCGTTCTGTCAGCTAGGTATAATGGCTCTGTCTTTCTGGCTGACTGTTACATTAATTTATTGTGAAGTTTCATACTCTTGGATTTCATCTACCAACTATCCGATTACATGGTTATGCGTATTACATCTGCTATACTACGTCTGATCATGGAAAGCAAAACTTACATTGGCCACTACTTCAATGACATTTTTATTCATTTGCTACTCATTCACTGTGGTCCCAAAAGGAACATATTGATTATACTTTGATCCATTATTTGCGAGAATAATGTACAGCACTTTCATGGTTAATGATGTCGTCGAATTGAACAACGGAGTGCCAGTAGACTTCTTCTTAGTGAGCCAAGTCAATGTGGATGGCATGGATTTGTCTTATGGTAATTGTGACAACAGTTGATTTGCATTGTGGGGATTTCTCCCACACTTTTATACGTATAATAAATTACGTCATCGAATCATTTATAAAGTTATGTCCTAATAAAAGGTTTGAGTTCAGGCAATTGCAAGAGATGGTCAATTATACCTCAGTAAGTAGAATACTGCAAGAGAACATGTACAATTGGAATGTTCGGCGCAAAAATTACGTCAACTTGTGCCCCCTTTAATAATCATTAAAACCTATTAGCAATCGATTTTTAGTCAACAGGTAGGTTAGTGTGCGACAAAGAGGAATGCCACCTTAGACTTAAACATTTTTTATTTCAAATTTAACTTTATTGGTAACTAAATTATTACGTCATAGTGTAATTGTTATACCATATTTTACTTCCTGAAGCGCTCTATAGCTCGACATAACTCAACATGTTTCGGTAATCGGCCTTACAAAATACTTCACTTTAAAATTATAAATAAACAAAATCCCCAGAAGAAGTTACAGATTGGGCTCTAAATCACGTAAATTAAATATAAATTATATTAAACTATAAATTAAAGTATATATATAATCCATAAAGAAATTGAAAAAAAATCCAATAAATGCTAAATCCTTTTTAATATATTTTCACTTAATGAATAAGAACCATCAGGAAGTCAAAACTAGACTAATGATTTTCTTGCATTCTTTATGTGCATGTGAAATATAGGCTTGATCTTCGCATGTTCGAACGTTCTAACTGGCAGTGTAGCATTGGTGAAGTATTGTTACTTTTAACGAACCAACCCGAGGAATGTGTGCTAGCCACAACGAACCGTCGCTCTATAAATTTTGGGATTGGAAGTAAGGCTGATGTCTCCAACTGGTCATTTTTATTCGATATATATTATATATATATATATATATATATATATATATATATATATATATATATATATATATATATATATATATACATATATGACTATAAAAGCTATATTTATATTGAATGATTTAACATTAACTACTACTGATCTCGTATATTGTGTTTTAATGGCAAACATATAATGCTTTACTGTTGGGGTCAAATTTATATGACAACTTCAACGTGAAGTAGTAATGTATAATTTGAGTCCGTTTTATCTTTAATTGGAATTTTTAACATGTCAGAAATTAGACTTTAAGTAAGTTCTCATGACTCTGTCTACATCATTGAATGATTCATTATTTAAGAGTAATATGTATATAACGACAATGCAGGGTCAGGGTCAATAGACCATTACCAGCCGACAGCGTATGACTTACTTTTTAACTTGTGACGTTTGATTAGATAAGCATGGCTGTGTATTACAAGAGAGGTGTGTACTATCGTCGTTGTTAATCTCTCGCGAGACAGGATGCCATAGATAATACACATTCTAAGCTTCATCAGTTGTAATTGCCAAGATACAAACTGGCCAATCAGCCCTCTAAACTGTTTGTTGTAACTGCGAGTTATGACGGATTCCATCGACGTCTACATATTGGTGTAAGCGATCGATCAAATTTCATTGTTGTCACCCATATATGAATACATGTTTTGATGTTATGGCTATGAAGATTTTCGCGGTCGCTATCACGCACGTCCGTATCGGACGTGTGGATGGGTATCTTTGCCTCATTTGTCAGCTGGTTACCATAGGAACTCACTGAGACATAATCATCCGTTTCCCTAAGCAGTGTACTTTTCTATATCATTTTGGATAAAACTGAATTATGATCACTGTATAACATAAGTTTAGCTCTGAGGCCTCAAACCATATTTGTTTTGTGTTAAATATTTTACAAGTAACCTTTGAGAGAAATAACGTAGAGAAAAAAGAACACTTTCAATTTTTAAAAAATAACAAAATTGGGAAATACTTACTGCGGGATATTTGCGCCAGTTCGTATAAAATTTGTTCAGTGTTGCTGGTGTCATTAAAGTACCGAAAATCAGCAATTGTCATGTTTTTTTTAAGAGCCACTTCTTTGAACGATAAAGCAGGCTGCTCAAAGAAATTTCTCCCGGGTCTTTTCAAGTCTTTACCGACCAAAATAACGACTCTATTCCAACCAAATTTGACTGCGATACCGTTCATAAATCCACCCAGCGTACCAAAGGGTCCAAAAGTTCGTACCATTGTCACGTAACGGTACATTTTATCAAAAAACCTATCATCTGGGCAACTGCTACACATGTAGGCTATATTCCAAACTGTGGATAATTTACCGATAGGTTCAGCTTCAACGGAGTAAACTGGACCAAAGAAAGCGCTGTATTTTTCTTTTCTTTGCAAATCGAGTATCCTCTCTATGGTTTTAAGTTCAGAACCAGTACTGTTGTAGAGTTCATAGGTAAGATTATGTCCGGGGAGGAGATTTGCATCGCGGTTTACTTTCTCAAGAGCAATTAAATATGCTGCTCCAGTCCTACCCTTACTGTACGCAGTGTTCCAATCTGAGAGCGACAACCAAATCTTATAATCTTCTCCTAAAATCGAAGGTATTGAAAGATAGAAGAAGAGGCAAAACACCAACAAGCTGGCACGAAGCTGACAACAATACGTTAGAGGCATGATATAAATACAGCACATGTTACTTGAAGCGAAGCGGTTGACATCCAGTCGTGCAAAGCAGGGAGCAGAGAGTCGAACGGTGCACGTAAGAGAACCGGTCCACTGCTAGTATACGTACGAGTAAAGGCATCGCCAAAGGCGTAGGAAGGCACTATGTAGACTCCTGGAGATCATTGTGTTCCACACATTAGATACCTAATGGAGTTATGCTTGCAAAGCAGCTATCCATTTAGCGAATGACAACACCCAAAGAATAATATATAAACTCCGACACCAAATCACCGCGTGTAACAGTCGACCAATCAGTAAGCATCTAACAAACGAGACACTGGTTGTGTAGTAACCTGTATGGGTGAAGTGTTATCACGTAGGAGGTCGCCATTCATTGATGATGGTTAGCAGTTTGTAAAAATTTGCAAGGATTTAAGCATTTGTTATTTCATTGCTCATTTTATAGTAGAGATATAAGATTCAGAGTAGATACAATATTAATATGGAATCCCCCAATTATAACCTTTTGCGATGTAAACATATCGCATGGTTCTAATCCTTCTACCCGAGGTTTTTCTCGCAGTAGGGTACTTGTGGACGAATGCGAACTTTCAACGATAAACCACAGGCTCTTTTTATGTCACCATTAAAACAAGACCTCGCTTGGGGTGAAAATTTAGACTTTTTTGAACTTTGAACTTTGAACTATTTACTCTAGCTTGCAGGAACTTTTACTAGGGACTGGCTATGGGAAACAATGCTCAGTCTACAGTTTTAACATGGAAAGGTATTCATAACAAATCACTGATCTGATCAGGCTCAACTTGAGCAGTTTACTTTTTTAATGTTATTTCCGTTTCAGTCATTCAAATTTCGAAATACACAGTTAAGAAGTCTGCAGCTGTACAAATTTGCTATGAGGGAGAACCTATAATGTATCGGCTTCCATTTGATCATTCCGTCATGACCACTCATGCTCCGCAATATGTCTTTCTCATGATGCATTTGAGGAATGTTATTAATAATTCAAAAACTCGCGAGAAAATCGATCCGAGACCGGTTTTGCTTTATGGTACTTCTGGGAAACTAACATCACATAATACCGTAGCTTAATAATGTTTTGAAATATGAGCGCCATTAATCAAGGGAGATTCAATTATTAGCTGGTGTCACCACACAATACTCATACTTTCTTTTCCTCGAGGACAAAAGAAGCATATTATTGCATGAATATGAAAACAAAGGACCGCAAACAGCAAGTAGTAAGTGAAATATATGAGAAATATTGGCTTTGAAATGTGAAACTAATGAGGAATGACTAAATGAAATTAGGCAAGAGTGGTCATAGTTAACAAATATTTAATGTGCACTGTGCGTTGTCTGTAGCATCCGGCTCATCACAAAAATATAAATATGAACCCGAGATCTAAATACAAAACGGTAATTCGAAACCAAGATATAGAATTTGCAATTTCTCTTTTTAAATTAATACATTTCAATTAACTTGAATGTATTGCGAGTATTACAGGAAAATATTGATTTTAATCATTTCAGATCCATATTTTATATGAACTGGGGGGTTACAGAATATATTTTGAAAAAAAAACAGAATTCGACATAAGATATGGTCATAAATCGTAATGTCGTTATTTCGGTATTCTTCATGGGAATATAATGAAATTGTTGTATGTACGGCATACCGAATAACTGTATCCAATATACCCCGGCAACTTTAACCTCATTAGCGTACCCGGTGCAGAAAGCAAAGGGCATGATTCATTTTTCGGAAGATGATCTAAAAATAACAACACGACGTTGGCATAATTAGATTTGGATATGCTTCAGTACTTCTTACTGTAAATACTAATGCATCGGTAGAATATACAAACACGGTCTTAGCCATGATATGTAAAAGTTATTCATACAAGAAAAAGGATGGAAAAAGAGGTCACGTGTGGTGGCCGTCAATTTGAATATTACGCGTAAAATGATGTTCTGCCATTATGCGTTACGTAACTGACTTGGATGTACAATGTACTATAATAACATACTGTATGCCTTTGCCCTTGGCGTTTAAACAGCGAGTGGACAGCCCACTCTATTTCAAAAACTCCGAGACCTATCCTAATCTGTATCTATACTTATCGGAAGATTTGTCAAGTATTACTTACGTCAAGCAAAACATTTTCAATTAGTGGCAGTAGGCTGTGTAAGGAGTATGTTCCTGCTGGATGAAGTCATGGCATACTTACATAGGGGAACGATTTAATTACACAAGCGCATGCGTAATTTCATACAAATGGCGATTGGGACCGATACATACATTCTTTATTTTCTGCTCGAACTCGTACAACTAGATAGCGTTCCTCAATATTTTTCTTTGTTCATCCGAGGGAAATACGAATAATATATAGGCAGCCTTGTAACTGCTCGTCTTTGACTTGTACCGATAAAACCCCTATGTCGCGAGTGTTTTTCGGCAGAATGAAAACAAATGTTATGGAACACTATTATCAGCACAAGCGTAATTTCTGAAAAAGTGTGAAAAATAATGACGGTATGGAAGGTTTGGACTTCGCGCACCGCATAACCAATGATGTAGATACGCACCGGCCAGAGTTGTAAAGTCTTTTAGATGGATGTGTATATTATATTTGTGTGAGTGGGTTGACACAGGAGACAGTGTTTGCTGTTTGAATGCTTACTACGGTATGACACTTTATTCACATATGTACAGATATGGATATATGTGGATGTTTAAGTCATTAGGGCCATGCTTGATGGTTGAATGTTTATTTGAGGATACTATAAGTGTGTGCAAAATAGAACAGCCAGGGAATAGATTCCATATTTTCTGTTCGAACACATGCAATTTGGCTTGCATGTAGTATAAACAAGGTATAGGATAAAGTTCAATTTATGATGAATTCTTTGAAATCATGTGGCGGCGGGGGGGGGGGGGCATGAACGAACACTGGATAAAGCTGTGAGTTCGTCGATGGTTGATGATCTAGATCTGTTACTTCGAATCTACAGTAGAATTCACACATCTAATTGACTTCAAACTCGAAATACCGAAAGATTAAGTCAATGAAAAATTGATACTGTATTTCTCGTATTTTTCCACACTGATAAACATTTTAGCGTGTGGATACCTTTACCACCCACAACTTCATCGATACTGGAGTGCTGCCAAAGACGCTTTCGACTATTGTTGCCAGGAGCAATTTTGAAGATCGAACAAGAAAATAATTAGCGTAATAAGTTATGCCTTTTGGACTTTGTCAAGGTCGTCTTTTTTGGCGCCTTGTGCTCCCTGTAGGCATGCTTTTGAATAACTAATTGCACTATACAATACCGCTTTACCGTGCGCAGTTTGTCTGCTAAAGGCAACTATAAAAGGGTGTATAGCATAAGCGAGATTCCCTTGTATGTGATTACCTAATGTGATTTTTTTTTATGCCTCATCTAACAGCCATTTCTAATCAATTATGTACCATGAGAATATCAATCTCATCTACTTTTTATGTCTGGACTTCTCAGTCTATCAAAACGAAACGCAGTCAACTGCAAGTTATCGTAAAGTAAACATCATTATCTATTACTAGTTAAAACGAAGAAAATCTACACGAACATTGTTGATTCAGCAGTGATTCCTAATAGAGAGTAATCGACATTGTCAATTTCAAAATACCTTAACTTAATATGTATGTATGTATGTATGTATGTATGTATGTATGTATGTATGTATGTATGTTGTATGTATGTATGCATGTATGTATGTATGTATGTATGTATGTATGTATGTATGTATGCATGTATGTATGCATGTGTGTGTGCGCGTGTGTGCATGCATGCGTGTTTGTTTGTTTGTGTTTGTTTGTTTGTTTGTTTGTTTGTTTGTGTGTGTGTGTGTGTGTGTGTGTGTCTGTCTGTGTGTGTGTTCGACAAAGTCATTAAAATGCATACTATTATTAAATACTGTATCTCCTCACCCATATCGTGATGTATCTGATCTCTGCGTCTTTAAGTTTGAATTCGACTAACAATCATGAAGATTATCTTGGGATTCCCTTCCAAAAAATGGTTAACTCTGTGAGTGGACGTTGTAATTTATAATTATCAACCTAAGAGGCCATTAACATTCATTCTCGATTTACAAAGAATTTACATTCAATATGTGATACTCTGAAGTTCGGAATTTTATTTATGATTATGGTGAATTCAGAATTTAACCCCCCCCCCCCCCTTCAGCAGATTTTATATAACGCAATAAATACGATGACAACATTTGGGGGTAATTTATCTTTCGAAAGTCGTGATACAAGACTATAATCCCAGTGACAACAGTCTTTGATGTGCCGAGACTGCATCGGTCACATTATCAATCGTTTGTCAGAATGAAGGTTTGTTAACAAATTATAGGATTTATGGAAGTGCATATTTTAAATAAATAATCCCTCGATTTGATATATCTATCTATCTGAACAGAATGTTAAAGCAACTGAAGTTTTAATCCATCGTTAATTACGTTTCACTTTCTACAAAACCGTCCAATGATGCTACACGTTCACTTGATGTTTTGGTACGATGGTACAGTAGATGATTGGGGAAGGAGATTTTTGTTAAGTCTAGAATTACAATTTTCTGCTAGTAGGGTGGCGCATTACCGGTGACAGTTTTGGCCTACAAAATGTTAGAGATGTGAGGCATAGTGAGGTAAACCCGGACGTTTACAATTTTAATACTGATAAGATACTTGTCTCTACGAGGTTGTGTCATTGACCATATAGTACTTGACCATATAGTGGCCTAAAACACCTGACCATATATGGTATAACGATTGACCGTATATGGCATTACACTTAATCAAATATAGCTTAAAACCTTTCCACATATGGCATAGAGCTTGACCATATGTGGCATAATACTTGACCATATATGGAACACCACTTTAATATGGCAGTACACTTGACCATATATGGCATAACGATTGACCGTATATGGCATAAAGGTGTTTATTAGAATAGTCTCCACTTTACGTAAACATTAAAAATTTGCACCTACATTAAACATTTAAGGATAAGTAAGTACGCCAAATCCGCGCGCGCGCGCTGTATCTGCGTTTAGTGACACTGGGCATTTTTGTTTAAAGTGCTGTTAAATTAAGGTTTGTACATTAAATTATAAAACGTCATGATCATGCAAATTATGTGCGTGTAGTACAAGGTTGAAATATAAAGACAGTCCTAGCGAATCCATTTACATTACACGAAAGTATTGGGTGGTATTTTCACGTTTTTGCAAGTTTTTATTCAGTTGAAGACGTAATGGTTTTCGTCATTGTGGAAATTTGAACATTCCATACATCTTTTCACGCTCGTATATTTTGAGCTCCCTAAGTTAGTAGAACTTCATAAAATCGTCACGAATTGCGATGGTCTGTGGATATGACATTACTGTAAAAAAAGAAGTTTTATACTGTCAATGCTGTCGTTAAGGCTCATGCTTTGTAACATAACTATCCATTATTTACGGACAATAACGTATCTTGAAATGGATTTGCCTTCAAACTAATCACCTTAGGAACTAGAAAAAGGGGGAATTATCGTGATGACCTCATCAGCTGGAAGATGTAAATCCAACTGCTTTGCATGTTGATTGTCCTAACTATCGATAACTTTATGGTACCGAGGGGAGTCATTACTCAAAAGATGACACAAACTACTGTCATGATAGGACACATTTGGGAATTTCCACTCAATAACACTCATTGCAACCACTATCCGTGTTGGCTATAAATAGTTAACAACTTTAATTAGCCTAGAACGTAGCCTGTATTAACAATGTTTCTCAGGAAATGCTTGACATTTGGCATGACGCCGTAAGAACGAAAATTGGGGCGATTTGACACACTCGGTGCGAAATCCTAAAATGGTATATTTAGCACTGTGGAATTTGTCGCCAATATGCTAGTATCAGTAATTTGTAAACGATTACCAATCACTTCAATTACTGTATACAGCAAGATATTTAGTAGTCTTTCCTAAATCAAGTGTCATTTAGGTTTTTGTTCAAATAACGGTGTGTGCTGTAATACCAACCATTTATTTAAAAACAGCAAATCTAAAAAATCTCAATACCTCTTGTAGTCAATCACCTAGTTAACCAATCAAAAGACTTTATTTTACGACCTGCGAATTGTTAACCAAGTAAACGCACAACCGAAAGATCGGCAAATTATCAATATGTATCTGATTATCGAAATATCAAACCCCCAATTTGCATGAGACATCAACCAAGTAACTAACCAACCAACCAACCAACCAACCAACCAACCAACCAACCAACCAGCCAACCAACCAACTAACTAAACAAATCAACCAACCCAAAAACCAACCAACTAACCAACTAAAACCAATCAAACAACCATGTACTCATTTCAAATCAGAGTATTAAAGTCTGTTTGAATAGTGTTGTTCCCAACAACATTTCGATTTTCAAATAAAAAGAAAAAGAAATCAAACTTATTTTTCTATATAATTGTGGAAGGCTTTGAAATTATTCAATGTTTTCGTGCAAACCTTAACAGATGTTTGTGACTATATATCTGTTAATTTGTCATGCTACTAAAAACCAGAACAATAATAGTCAAGAAATGTTTTAGAAAAGTCGATATTTATATACCAACTAGATAAGAACAAACTACTTTCTGAAATCAATATCTGTACCTATAATAAATCATCAATTCCCATCGAAACACCATATAGTCTTCTAAACCCAAGAGCTTTACTTTCAACGTCGCTAGCTCCTCTCTGAGTAGCTGGAAATGTATAAAGTATACCTAAGAGACACGGTGCTTTGCCTTCATGGCACCAATATGGCTATATAGACCAAAGATCCATCGTTCATTACTAGGCAATATGAGACAAGACTGTTAAAACACAGAACCCCGTAAGCTCTAAAACTTGTTCGCAATTTCTACTCAAAACCTGCACTTCTGACATCTAATAAGTCTGTTCGTATTCCAATCAACTGTTGATCTCAAATACACTGGTTAATTTGTTGAAGTAGTTTCACCGATCGCGAGTGACGTATTTCAGCTAAGGTCAAAGATTATAGGGTAATTTGGTAGTGGATAACTTTTTACCTCACATCATTGTAGAAAAGTGGTTGCTATACAACGTAAATCATGTAAGGAACCGTATAGTCTCAATGACAGACAGCATGTACACATACTTAGAGATAATACTTCATCAAATACTGAATACATGTTTTGGAACCTTTTACTAAAAGTCTAAAGCCACCACGAATGCAACTATGTCAGATTGTACTTTTGATCGCATATTACTTATTTGTGAACAATTAACGATACTCGCATGACGGTAACTGTTAAAACTTTCATCACAAAAAAGTGACGTTGTCATGGAAATGTCTTTTTCAACTCCCTCGTTATTTTCCATGAGATATCGATACTGATAGTATAACAAAAAATCAAATTAGAATTTGGCGACCTATTAATACGGAGGCCTACGTCTTAAGTAAAAGTGTGGTGAGCTATGGGAAGGTAAAGTAGTATTTTAAAGCGATGGTGGGTGAGCTGTCACTTTGATTTCACATAAGTGCTCTGAGTTCCAAATAGTGGTTCACAACGTTGCCTTCGCCATTCTTTAACGTTGAAAAACAGCGATATATATATATATATATATATATATATATATATATATATATATATATATATATATATATATATATATATATATATATATATATCAGAGTTGTCTGATGATCGCGCCATGCGTGAAACTCCGAGTTACAACCAAGAAAGAGTTCCAGTACTACCAAAACTATTACGCTCTGCCACTGCGGTATAGAGCACTGTCTTAGCAGATTGATACTCACTGAGTTATATATATATATATATATATATATATATATATATATATATATATATATATATATATATATATATATATATATATATATATGTGTGTGTGTGTGTGTGTGTGTGTGTGTGTGTGTGTGTGTGTGTGTGTGTGTGTGTGTGTGTGTGTGTGTGTGTGTGTGTGTGTGTGCGTGGTATATATAGTCTGCCAACATAACTCCAAAGCATTACTTATTGATTGAAGACGAGACGTTTATTGTTTTCGATTTCTCAATTTTGAATGGATATACACTCGTACTAACACTTAACAGTATTATTTCACATGAGACCCGCTTCTTCGTTTGAGACTCGCAACGGAAATCACCTTCACAAATATTTTACCTGGTCATTCCAATAAATCTGTCCAAAATAACTCTAACATTGGTTATGCACAGGAATTGCCCAGTGCAAAGTAGTATACATGTTCAAATTTTCGCTCTCTGATAGAGACAGTTATATATATGCTGCTAAAATATTTGAAATTAAACATTTTCAAAAAAGATATTGCAAGAGAAAGGGCGCGTAAAAGTTGTTGAAGTAGTAAATGGTGACAATTAATTTACTTCGCCTGTTAAAGAGATCATTTTTCTTTTCATAGGATCAAGGAAGTGAAAAGTGTTATTTTCATTATGACCAGACAACAAGTATACATGTTCAAATTCTCGCTCTCCGATAGAGACAGTTCTGCTATTTTGCTGCTAAAACATTTGAAATTAACAGCCACTTTGAAAAAAGGAGATTGCAAGAGAAAAGGGTGCACGAAATTTATTTAAGTAGTTTATGTTGATGAGCAGTTTACTACATACGATGAAGACATAATTGCACTCATTAGAGAAAATTATTTTTTTTTAGCCTCTATGCACTAATAAACACTTTCAAAAGACTATTGACAAAGTAAGGATATATTAAGTTGTTGGATATTAGTTTGCGAGTAAATGTACATTATCGAGGAAATGAAACCACTTTAATTTGTTTTCTAATTGGTGTACATGTCTTACATTTAGGTCAACATTTACATAAATCATTCTTAAAGTTTAATAGCTAATTGAAAAATTATAAAATGTAAATTACATCGTACAAAGAATGTGACCTATAAAGACACGAAATATACTGCTCAGTGGAGTGCGAGCTTTCAGCTAACAAAGATAGACACAAAAGTGTTGTTACTTTGTGTAGTTCATCCTCGTAATAATTGCACTAGGCTTTGTCTCAATATCTCCATATACACATGTATCTATATTAACTGCCACCTACATGATGGTACATGCCATAGTCTGTGTTCATGCATTTCTGTAAAGCTCCTTGTGAGTAAATATAAGTCTCTTCAAGATGCTTCAGGTGCACTCAACGGAGTTGTTCTTGCAAAAAGCTGGTCTTAACGCATTGTTTTGGTGAGCGGGCAATTTGCTTTCGATCGGTAGCAGGAGGGGAGCAGAAAAGGAAGAATTGCGTCCAAGAAGTCCTGATTTTGATGCAGTGGGATTGTGGTGAGGGACACCTATTGTGTACTTCAAAATATTCTTTTGTATAATGGATAGCACAACCGGTGTAGTGGTGGGGAGTGGGTAAATCGGTCTCAATATTGAGTGGGCAGTGGAATGGAGGCCAAATTGAAATTCAATGAGATTTCATTATTAAAAAACATCATTTTAGTGTGCAGATGGTTGAGTTCAGAAATAAAATCAAGGTTGTATACACAAAATGATACAAAATGCTATAATGAGTAATCACAACTGTATTATAAAAAATAATCTAAAGAGAACAGATATATTGAACATTACTATATTGATAGCTTACAACATTGTTGATATGAGCAAATCGAATTGTGTTTGTCATGCACAGGAAACCCTTTCTATTGTCATCCTTCGATTTCGTCAATCAACAGTTTAGTAATATTGAATGCACCTTGGAAATAGACTCTTTATAAACTTTTTGCTGATAATTTGTTTTGGAAACCTCAATCTTATTCTCAGTTAAAATCAATAAACAAAATCTGGCGTCACCGCTCAAATATTTGAAATAGCAACCAAAATTATACTTCAGAATCCAATATGGCCGCCGAATACTGTGTTATGGGAAGGTAAAAGATTGACGATTGCCTTGAAAACAAGACAGGGAATCACAAATTTCTTTTTTATTATTTCAAAATTACCAGGAAGAAGCTTTCGTATGGCATATAGCAAATGTTGGAGCGAATTGAAGAACTTTGATTTTTACCGAAATTTATCCACATTTTACCTTAATAATTATGTACTCTTATTAATGTTATGGTGAAGAGGTACCTGTGCAGATTAATAGTAACACATAAATTCAAACTTTGTACAGCACCAAACTTGAATACTTATTTTGAAGGCACGCATGCGCAAAAACACGTGACTTCAAACCACTGAAGAAGACCTTGGGACTCAGGTTGAAAGCTAGGAATTATCCAAGTATTTTGGTGCAGTACAAAGTTTAAATTTATTTGTTACTGTTATTGAAGCTTTGACTAACCAGTACTGCTTGTGGTGACAGTTTGGTGACTATCATCTCTGACTGCTAATGCAACATAATGCTTGATTCATTGCCCAACCCTTCATGTAAACACATATTTATTAACATTTGGTACAAAAACACAACAGCATGCTCGTAATATTTTTATATTGCACGTTGAATATCTAGCACCCGAGGAAACATATAAACCTATCAATACCAGCTTTCTGTAAGGTAAAGAAACACCACTCCCTGGTGGTTTGTAAAGAACATGGTTTATAGTAGAGAAATATTCATGGGTAGATTAGATATGACGATCTTCGATAGTATACACATGATATATACTCATTTGATGGTGCTTAATATATCTTTTATATAGATTAATATATATCTATCTGTAATTACATTGTACAATGGCGGCAATTCATCTGTGTAACACACAAGCTAATTTGCATACTTGTGCCAATAATTACATGACAGAAAGCAGATATTTTTTCTGTTCCTACCAATTCCCACTAATTCTTTCTGAAACTCAGCCATACTTTGATATACACGCAACAAGCACTTAGGGAGACTCAGAAACAGAAACATAAACATACACATACACAGACACAGACACAGACACAGACACACAGACAGATACAGACACATGCTCTCAATACAGACATGCATACACAAACATATATACATGCATACCATACATACATACATACATACATACATACATACATACATACATACATACATACATACATACATAATAGGTTACGTAAAAGATACGACTTTAACAATATTTGACAATGTGTAGAACACAAAAGTACCATAACACTCACTGTTACCATGCATTTAAGATGTGCAAAGAGATAATCCATGCAATTTCAAAAGCACATTTGGTCGTTTATTATCAGTGGTGAATAAATTCAGACCATGTATCATCAAATGGTTTTATCATAGGAACCACAATAGTAAGCCTTTCAACAACATGGTTAATGATGCACTTTATCCTTCAACAACGAAAATTGAACTACAACGAGATACTTTAGATAGGTCGATTATATCAGCGACATTGAATTCATTTTTATCTGATCATAAACAAAAGAATGTGATGGAAGAACGTAGAGTTGTTGAGATAATTTTGCCAAATACTCAGAATTTGCCCCTGGTTATTCCTATGTTTGTAAAATACTAATAAACCTTCTTCATGATGTTGTCTCTTGGATTAGAAAATGTTTGTACTAACATGTATTGTACTCTGTTGCAATGTGTAGCTGTTGATATTTCTTCGTTCAGCCAAGGGAAATACGAGTGAACTAAGGGGCCGTAGTGACAACCCTTAGGTCACGAGTATTTTTCAGCTAAATGAAGAACAATATTTGGGAATAACATGATTATACCATCGCTAGTAATATAAAAACAAAGTCGGGGAAAGTAATGGGAATTTTGAGCGTTTTGACTCATATTTCGAATAGAGCAGAACCAATGACGTAGACACACGTTGTCTTGACATAGATGCGCGTTGTCGTGACGTAGAACGACCTGACTATATATTCCATATTTTTCGTTGAACCTGGCTCGTGCATGGTTTAATATCCGTTGTTTTATTGTTGTATTTTGTTGTGTTATCGTTAGTGGAAGTTGACAAGCCATTGTTGGAAGCACATAGTTGTCGTTAGTTATTCTAGTGCGCACAACAGGGTATATTATCAAATTGCTTCCAAAAGAGTTGTATTCAGTAGTTATCAGTTAGCTAAAAATGCACTGTATTTACTTGGGGCGAGAACGATGGGGTGAGTACATTCCTTCAAACACCATCATTGTGATCACGTCTCTGTCTGTCTGTCTGTCTGTCTGTCTGTCTGTCCGACCGACCGTCCGTCCCCTTTATATAATCAGTATCTGTCTGTCTGTCTGTCTGTCTGTCTGTCTGTCTGTCTGTCTGTCTGTCTGTCTGTCTGTCTGTCTGGCTGGCTAGCTGGCTGTCTGTCACTCTCCTTCAAAAGATTCATGTTTTTCGCTTGAAGGCGACATCACTACAAAATTTCATCTTTGCAAAGAACAACGCCCTTGGGTTATTATTACCGATTGACTAACGATGTTTCTAGTTCTAACGTCTATTTACGACTGATCATCTCCGTGCTATCATTACATGCAATTTTATTGCGTCATTAACCCGAATCCCTTGTGAACATTACCTTCTTCTTCTGCTAAGAAGTACCTAATTATTTGGTATATAAATGTATACTTTACCAAACTTTTTCATCTATTGGTAATTTGGTGTCTTTTCCCCTTTGAAGTATTATTATTCAATTCTGACAGAAAGCTTCTGAGAAGGCACGGTGATATTATTTTTCAAACACTATACAAGGGTATAATGAAATTGATAACTATGAATGATATTTAGCTAAAATGATAGATAACATGTTTATTGCTTTACAAGGCCTCCAGGTCCAAATAAAACTTAGGAGATATGCAAATAAATCAAAGTCAAAGTCACATAGCTTATAGTTCAAGTGAATACTAGTATTACGTCATTTCTCGTGTAACTGTCGCTTTCTCTTTTTTTAAATGCATTGTATACAAATCTACATAATGATGTCAGAAGAGTAGGTTCGTTTGTTCTCATCAGTCTTATAAACTTATTAAAATTTAGCTCGGTTATGAATTCTATTGGGTGTATTTTTTCTTCTCATCGTCGTACAAGGAGCATGCTCGAAGAAAATAATAGTTATCTTCTGAAATGATTGCATAAATACAAGGTCTGCATTATACCAATCATGCGTTTACTCTCTTTCTCTCTTTAAGACTAGAATATGGCTATTTTGACCTACAGAAGGCCACTTTACACAAGATAAATGTCCCTTTAAAATCTTTTGAACTGGACAAATGGTTTGAATATTGAATCAATCTTTCGGGTTCAGAAGATAACAGACTGATAGGTGACATTGTATTCTACGACACTACCTTGATGATTCTACATTAAGTTTTCGAAAATGACAGATTTGGATCATTAAATAAAATCATTACAACTACCATTATTGCTAAACGTCCTCGTGGACTAATGTCCCTGAAAGTAAACGTTTTTAGAAATATCTGCAAACGTTGCCATATAAAAACCTGTTCCTGGTACTTTCGAACAAACAAAATTCAATCTAAAAATCCACAATCTTATTTTCAAGAAAATTGACAATCTTATTTTCCAACAGAGATTATTTTGTGAACTGCAACACTGTGAACAAATCTATTTTAAAAAGTTGTATGGTGTCCAGCTGATTATTTTCTCTTTTTTTGCTTTTAAATGAGAATTAGTTTGAGTTTTCCTTCTGCAACAGTTACAGATTTTTATTTCATGGACCGGACACTAGATATTAAGTTAAATGATTTTGACTTAATTAACATAATTGCTTACATGTCATTAATCACAATTAAATTTGGCTTAATTAACATAATTCCTTACATGTCATTAATCAAAATTTAATTTGGCTTAATTAACATAAGGGCTTACATGTCATTATTCACAATTAAAATTGGCTTAGTGAACATAAATGATTGTACTTTATTACTCAAAATTAAATTTGTGTAAATTCAAAATCAATCAAACTTAATTAGGTTGTATCTCAGAATAACACACGCTCAGGCTACGAAACAAAAAATATCGAATGTCATCCAAACACGAATTTTGATCAGACGCCGCAATATAATACTGTAAAAAACTAAATCGGTCCTAGTACGTGAACTGCAACACTGTGAACAATACAATATTCTAATATCCTAGCTATATCGGACACAGAAAAAATGCAATTTTTGAAATTTGAAACATTGACATTCTTTTATTACAACAGTTGATTGTTGAAGATCTTTGCCTGAAAATGGAACAAGCTGTGTAGTATATTTTCGTGAAAACATGCATTTAGATTCAAATTACATATACTGTTGATTGTAATAAAACCAAATTATACCATTCGACGACAAATTTGTTTGCCATACTATTTAGAAATGATTGCTCGGTAGAAAAATAGAATTTTCCAGAGATAAGATGTAAATATACAGCTATACAAAGAATCGTGCAGACAGGCGTCCATCCTAATTTCACGGATTACAGGTTCTTAATACATGTAAAGAGCAGATGTCAAAACACAGTATTCATACTTTTAACGGAAATTATCCAAAAATGGTCGATGTAATAACTACTGCATAACGAAAAGTGCACTTCCCATTTGATTGCCTCTCTGGAAAATTCAACATTATTGCCTCAGCATGGAAGACATCAACATGATAGTCTGTGATAACACTCTGCTGTGTACTTTCAGGGTGTCATATTTTGTTCGGAGAAAGGGTTTGCTAGTTTGTGACAAGTTTCATTAATCGAACAGTGCAACATAATTCATTAATACAGACAGCATCAAAATGTGCTGCTATAGCAGTGTTGGCGTATGCCCGCGCTGATAAAAATCTTAAACTTTTGCTATAACTTTATTTAAGTAAGGTCCTACAAATTTTCGGTTGGAATCAAGAAATAAAATCGCAGGTCATAATGCAAATAATTTAAGTATGGGTCAAAAATAAGCCTACACTATAAAATCTAATATGGCCGCCGAATAAGCTTACTGTGTTTTAAGCCACAAATACGATTTATAAAATAAATAATGTTGATTTCCTTCCTTGAAATAGTACCGTTAACCTCCAACTTTCTCGCATTTTTCAAAATGGCCAGGAATAAAATTTCATATGGCAAAGTTATGAGGATTTTGAAGAACTTTTAATTACTTTACTTTTCGAGGGAATTGGTCCCCAGGTGCAATCTAACTTTATAAGTCATTAGCGTATATAATCGAAAGCAAACACATACCATATATCCCTTACATCAATTAGATCATAAGTCTGTGATGTCAAACTCAGAAAATGTAATAGAATTTAGTAGTAATTGAGAAATACAGAAAACATACACGTATGAATAAACTACAAGTTGTTGTGTGACATCAATTCGAAAATGATAATTTTATTTCAGTATTTTTATTGTATCATTTGTTGATTATTTCGAGATTAATTTGATTATACTATCAATATTCTTACATCATTTAATAATCACTTGATGTTTATCGTTGCCTCAGTTGAAATTGCGTTATCGTTATTTTATTAAACTTGTTATAATTTAGTCATTCATTAATACTACTGTTAGCACATTTTTCTTTAAAATATCGTGTTTACTAATTGTATTTGATCATTTTACAGTTTGCAGCCATATGTTATTATTTTGATTGCATGCAGTATATTACTTACTCTAAAGCATTTTGTATTTTCAAGACATCAATATATCAGTGCTTTGCTTTCTGCACAAAAGTTGCAAGAACACTATAATATAGCGAAGGTTCGATCAGTCACCCTAGTCGCAATTATTAAGGTCACCAGAGGTTATAATAAAGCAGTACTTGGCGCCATCTCCGTATTTTGAAAAAAACCACCGAGAGCGGCTACACATACTTACCAACATGATTGCATCGCCATTTCCAGCAACAAATTTATTCAACGATACACAAGGGGCGATACTCAATGTTACATTCAAAATTCAATTTCTTTCACTATAGTCGTATTGTGTTTATCCGCCACGTATACAATAAAACCTCAGCGAAAAAAGATGGGTTATAGATAGTAGAAAGGTGAACCGTAATTTAGCGGCAATAACACTTCAAGTATATAGCGGCAATAACATCTCAAGTAGATGTACCAGTGTGGTTGTACATTGCAATTTTGCAGGACTATCATGGGCATATTCTCTAGAAATAGAACTTACGCTTCAGTCATCATGTAACTCTGTTTTATGTCGAATCCATCAGTCTTTGTTAGATATACTGAGTGGCCTACGCTTTTCAGGGATGATATGAAGTACACTTCTCCTCACTTACAACCGGTAAAGGAAAGGTCAATGAGCAATCCGAGAACTGAGTATTAATGGTGTTACATTCTCGTCTACAAAATGTATTTCACTCTATCACTTGTGGAGTAGACACATTAATTTAGCTTTAAGGTATCTGGCAAATTCAAACCGATTATCACTAATGAACTGTCAGTATTCTGTTTTTGGCTAAGTTAGTAGCCAGATATTCCAGTGGTTTTAAGAACGGATACTTCGATGTTGCTCTTAGCAGCAAGTAAATGTAACAGACAATAACATTCTATTGAATCAGCATCAGGTGTGAAATGTTGTAAGAAAATTGAAAGTTTGCAATTCGTGCAGACACAAAATTATAAACTCGTTTCCTTAATATAACATTTTAGTCGTATTCCACCAAATGACGCATACTCGCATTCGTAGGTCATAGGTCACCGATAAACAACTGTTAATCTCTTATTTGAAAAAGGATTTGCGCCTCACATTAATGAATATTATTTATGCAGGCGAGGATAATTGATATAGATTTATTCTGCCTTTATGCATCTCTGGCCTCTGCTATCAGCTCTGTGCTGAGGCATTAGGTTCCTGTGCACTACAGTCTCCACACAGTTACAGCCCGTTTCATGTTAGTCTTCGTTGTTAGATACAACTGCGCAGAAACCAACAAGAAAATTAACATGCTACACTTTAAGATAGCAAGATTGAATGAAGATATAAAAGGCATATACAAAAGACAGACTTCAAAACATTGACGCTCATGTGTCTATGTCTAGTAGCAGTGTGTTTGAATGGTTTATTTCATTTTATAGACAAAATGTACAATGTGCAGTTTCTTATTTTCTTTCTGCATGGTTGTATCAAACAGAGACAGAGAACAGTAACATGCAACGTGCTGTAAGTGTCTATGTTTTGTTTTTTATAATAAATTTTTGTACTAGGTTTAGTTCTTCCCACACTTTAGGTGATAAGTTCTATACACTAACTGATACAAAGACGTGCAATAATTTCACCTCGGTTACATTCTGGCATCACCATGACACCATACTGTGATAAGCCTTTCTAAATTCGTAAGATTACAGCCAGATAGACAGAACAATCTTTGGACTGTGTGTCACTGATCTGTTATCTATGACGACAGTGCTGATCTTCAATCTTTCAAAATCATGACAGTATATGTACTCGTTTACCTGAAATAGAATCTTACCACCTGTGCACGTTATCAAAATAACAACCACTCGGGATACTGGTAGACACTATCACTTCTGCTGCGTGCGTTACGTATTCATTACTATAGACGTAAGTGAGGAAAAGTCGACCTTATAATTTGCCCCTCGAATATGAGAGATAAAACTGTTATCATAGGTACCAAGCATTCTGTCGGGTCGGTAGTTTATATGTATATTGACGGAACAATCGATGACTGTCAGACTGCGCCCAACCCCTTCGTACTTGAAACTTTTGTTGTCATATAACATAAACGCGAAAGAACTTTCTATTCCGAAGTAATTGGAAGTGGTGATTTCTAAAACCAACCAACCAACCAACCAACCAACCAAGCAAACAAACATTCCCAATGATAAAAACAAATATTTCGAGTAGTGTTCTCGTTGTCGATATGTAGAAACTAGCAGCATTATAATTTATTGCAAAGGATGGACACAATTTGTCACGGAATAAATTGTGCGTTATGTAATATTTTCTCTTCATAATGTTTGGAATGTATCCTCGTTTCTCAGAAACTAATCTAAATTAAACGTAAACGAATACCGAGAACATGGCAGTACGTCGTCTGGTCTTACTAACATTGTTACATTTTATCGACTGGTTGGACAAAATATAAGTACACTTGCTACATTGTAATCCTTTCGAGCATCACCTGCAGATAGGTCACGCAAAATGTAGCTGTGTTGATAACTATTTTCCCGTCAGACGAAGAAATGTAGCAGTTCTAGTATTAGATTTTTGTCGATTGGAATCAGACGACTGTTCTGTTTCACGTTAACTAGTTCCCATTGTGTCAATATACTAGTACATGTATTGTGCATTACACTACTTGCATCTTATGGATTAACACAGTAGCGATACCAACCAGAAAACACATACGCTTCTGTGTCTACGCTCCATCTACACACCCTGTCTACTGGGCATGATGATTGAACCACGTTTCAGGGCCACTTAGCAGACTAGCAGACAGGTTAGCATGGAATTTGTTGTCTCCTCTTGAATCTAAAAATCTGTTCGAGATATATTACTATCGCTATGAACGCAATTTATACGGAAAATTGCCTCTTTAGCGGCTCCCGTCGAAAATGCAGATGAAATTAAATGCCATGATGCAATTAGGCTACAGTTCGCTGAATGAGATAGTGCCTTAAGATTAGAAAACCAGTGATCAACTCCCAGTGATACGATACGTTATACCTAAAGTTAGTTTACAAACATTAGGGTATAAGTTTTCATTTTAAATAGCTTATCATCGATTTGATAATTGCATGCACGTGTGCAACAACGATTGTTAATGGGGATGGGGAGAGATTTGGTTTTCTATCGCACAAAACCAGAATGGACAGCTGCATAATGGACATGATATCACTAGTAGACATGACCTTCAATATTTTATTGATTGAATTAAGGGTACAAAGAAGGTGATCGTATCATCTAAACACATTAAACCATATCTGCCCGTACGTATAACTAGAAAATGTAATAGAAAATGATGACATGCGTCGATAAGTGAAAACTTTGCATAGAGTACTTAGACAGGAAAATTGATAAACCAAATATTCATATAAGATGATGAAATTGATTTTAATAATAGATGCTACACACAAATATGTTTAAATGCCAAAGGCTGTACTTACTTTTCACTTAAATTTTATAAAACAATGTTTCTACGAATAAACTATGGACATGTAATATGGACATTTACACTCCTTTCCTAGCACCCTGTTACAAATCTGTGTAAGTGTGAACCATGACGTGAACATACTTATGATGGACATGTGCATCGGCCCAAAAACACATTAGCTACCAACGAACAATTCGTTTGTGACTATGTTACAGTAAGCATGGACTGTATATAGCATAAACATTCGCATGTGTAGATTCGTTGTCTCACAGCCAACGTTTACTGATCAACACCCTTGTGGATATTAAATTTAGAGAAGTACGGTAGAGTGAGTGTACGGGTGGGGGTAAATTATAATTGTAATACAATCTATACAGTTATATTCTAGCCATGTTTTTTTACCATATGTCATCCCCGGCGGTGGCATGCGCAGTGACAGGATTGGTGGGTACCCATGCTTGTTACCGAAAATGCATATGTACCCCTTTTCCCGGAATATTTCAATGAAAAACACCCCTTTTTAGTGAATCTGGGAGAAAAAAAAACCACCTCGTTATTTCCGAAATCCGGGAGGTTTTATCTTCAAGGACACCTAATCCATACACTACACGTACACTGTTTGCCCTAGTGTTTGAATACTATTGTTTGACTATTATTGCTCATTTACTGTTTGCCATTCTACCCATATTCTCGGAGGGTGATCTGAAAAAGTATCCCCTTTTCACGATTCCACGGACGTAGATGGTCGACGAAAAACACCCCTTTTCCGTGGAATTACTAACAAGCATGCGTACCCGCTTCGTCTGGGACTGCCACCACCGGGGCGTCATCGCATCATTCATTAGAATACACCCTCTATTGCTTTTGGCTATCATATGGACAATTATATATAAAAGAATCTCACTGATCTCCGAAAACCCATTGTAACAACTTTCACGAAACCTTATTTTAGAAAAATAAAAGTGAGAAATTTGACTCCTTTTATAATAGAACAAAGTAATTGCAATGGCGCACCAATCAACTACCAGAATATAATACACGTAGTTTATATTCCGTATCTCCTACATATAGGGTATTTAGGTTAATAACATGACAGTTACTATGGAAACAAATTAAAAAGGATCCCCTAAACCAATGTAATCCCAGCCTTTTTACAAACCAAAATGTGAAGGCGTTCACGTCAAATTTTACTTCGGATCGCAATGTACGTACTGTAGATGTATGCTGGAGTTAATGAATATTAATACACGAACCTAAGAAGGCTTATATCTCTGTTTGCCGTGTACTGATGATAAGCAGTATCGAGTATTCCGTGAAACGATTCGAAGGTTTTCATATTTGCAGTCTTCTTAACACCATTCTGATACAAGGCAGTCAATATTCAGTTGGCATTTACACAGACAGACACAGCTTATGTATACTTGTTCAAAGCTGAGACTGGTGCACTTTTGAATTGAATTGGCTTATACCGTAAGTCTGACAAAATGGAAACTGCTGAAATAAAACATTTGACAAGGCTTTTTCATCCGTATTTTCTAAAGTACAACCATAATTCTCTAAACTTTGATGTTCAAAATTACACTGAGACACTGTTTGACCCTAAATAACTTCTATATCATGTAATGCATGTAATCTACGTCAGATTTTCTAAAGTTTTCTGTACCAAAGGGTAAACCTGTGTATAGGGAATCCGTCGTTTGTATTTTAGCCTATCATCTCTACTCTGCGAAGTCATTTTTATTTGTTCACTGAGAAGGGTTTATGCCTGACAGTGTTTACAAACTTGTAGTAATCTGGTCATCCAAGAAAAAAATATACAGATTTATCCTTCGAGAGTGAAGTTCTATCGCAAAACATGAACGGCGTATATCAGCAAATCTTAAATGAAACTTTTCTTTCCTTTAAGTCAACTAACAATACAGCCCGTTTCAAGTTACAGTTCAGCGACTCTGTTTGATACAACCACGCAGAAACCAATAAGAAACTACACATACTAGGCTTTCAGATAACAATATCGAATGAATATACGGGTAGTTTCTTGCAACATTTTGTTTAAATACAATGCAGTCGTCAAAACATTGGCGCCCGAGTGTCTGCGTCTAGTAGTGTGCACGTGGTTAAACAGTTTATATTATTTGTAGCAAGAAAATGTAATCTTGCTATATTAGTGTAGAGCATGCAATTTTTTTATTGTTTTCTGTGTGGTTATATAAAACAGAGCCGCTGAATGGTAAATTGAAACGAGCTGTAAATGCATTGTCACCACTTCAATTAACCGTATAACGACAATCTTGGGAACTAATCAGTGTGCGACTTTTTAAAGGTAATACGGTTGTGGTTTAATGGGATAGGATGGGTAGCAAGGAAATATCAAAGTTACGATATACATGATGAAATGACTCGGTCCCTTTTAGTTTCCACAAGTTAAGAAAGATAGAAACTAAAACTATTATTGTGGTATTGAGTAGGTTACATAAATGGTGATATTATATTGGTACATTGGTGATGTCGATTTAGTCACTATGTAATAGAGATAGTGTAACCACTGGGAGTCCCCGAAAATATGCAATTGAAATGTGCGCAAATAAATACCTCGGTCTCCCCTAATACATGGTCGTCCCAAAGTCTGTGCTGTCCTGCTATGAGTGTAATCATAGACGGTAGAGAAGAATTTCCTCTCCACTGTCTTTGGTGTAATCACATTAAAATATCCGTTGATAGATTAATGTCAACATGTTACAATACTGTCTTAGTTTATTTTTGGCTTAACTTGTCGTTACTGATCTCGCCAGGGTTGCGTTCTTCAGGGAAGTACTTGCAATAAAAGAAGTGAAGGCTTGGGGTAATCATGTGTAACTGTAGTAAGGGTCCCTTCGCCTTCTTACTTGTCCGTCATAAAAAAATATCAAACGTAACACGCCCCTGGCATACATCCCCGGATATAGCCATACTGAAGTGGTAATTTGATTATCCCATTTGAGTGGAATACGACAATATGTGAAAGATTCGAATCCATCCCAAAAACGCTTCACGACGCTTGGATCTTTTCAAGTAAAATGTGGTTACACAAAGTCACTCTCGATCGTCAGCAGCCGTCGTGTCATATCATTGTTACCTGCCACTTAGATTGAGAATATGTTCGGTTCACGTCAACCCTAATATACAAACATTTTCGTGGACGATTGCAAATATGCACGGAAAGTTTGGTCACAAAATTGGAAAAAGGGTTATTAGCTTTTTACTATTAACTTGTTAGCTCAACCTTCAAACCTTGTGCCGCTTCTTTTGCAAGTATATTAAAAACCACGAGTTTGTTAGATTTGCAGAAAATTACCACTGGTTATTGTCTGTTCAATCTAGGGTACTGTCCACATGTCATGAATTCAATCTATATTGTGTGTGTTCACACACAAGAAATAGTACCTTTACTCCTGCAAATTCTTGGCAAACGTCAACATTGCTAAATGATATTTGAGTTCAGAAAATGAAATCCGGAAATAATACAGTTTGCAGTCGAAAGCTCTCAGCTTCAATATCAAATTATATTGTCTGTATTCCAATTTTCATGAGCTATGGCAAGTTAATTTTTTTAAATCTATTCGCATGCCCATCAGGCAAGATTCGACCAAACTGTTAAGGTACAACTTCCCTGGGGACAAATCTCCCTGAAGATCGTGTTCTTAAAATATCTCAAAATTTGCAATATGAAAGTTTGTTCTAATCCTAATGTATGTAAAACAATTTGAAAATTGGGGTTTGCCATCTTCTTGTCAAAGAAAACGACTCGTTTATTTTCCCATGGCGTTTACCACTGTATTCGGCGGCCATATTGGATCATTTTAAATCGTTACTTTTGACATCCTTTTGACCTGTATCTAAAATGTGTACGGTGACTCGTGATTGTATTCTTCATTAAATATTCTTAATTTTAATTAAGTGAGGATACATTTTAGTTTTCCTGAACAAAGTAGCAGCAAGAATTCACTGTTTTTATTTCGGAGGTGGAAACATCTTTACTGCAGTTGGTGTGAGAGACAAATATAACACATTTAGAAAAAAAATAACCCTCTAGTGTACATTTATCGTACAAGATTACCAATCTTGTTGTATTGTGCGTTGAAATCCTTCGAGATTCTCACCATCACCGTCGCCTTTCACTTGTACTGTGAGTTCAGAGTTTATATATAATTGGCTGCACTAATGAAATTCGTACGCATAGGGGGAGATATAATGCCACCGATAAAATACCCATCAGTTAAATTCTGCATTAGATGTCTTCCGAAACGCAATTTGATTTACATATAAGGTGTTTTAGAACTAATCGAAAGTGGCACTATGAGTGTCATTTAACCTATGACATTATTTTATCAAAATAAAGGTAATTAAACTGATAGATCACCTGACCTTTATGAAGAGGAATTCTTTAATAATTACAAAATGGAGCTTCGCTATCTTTGGCACGCTAATGCAGCCGTAATTGCTTTCGGTATCGCTGTTAAATATAGGCACGGTTAATAAGTCAATATATATTATGAGAAAGGGTATCTTTGCGGTTTCTGTGATGAACTAGTCACTGCCAATTATGAGTGCTAGTTTCACGTATATATATATCCTATAATATGATTGAAATTTGTGATAGTAATAAAAGAAATGACATTCACTTATCTCTACATGTTTCCTATACGTTAAATGATTTCTATTTGTGATAGTATTTACAGCCTGTTTAAATATTATACCACCTACACGGTTGTTAAGTTTGCACGTAAATAGTGTTTTATATAATACCCTATCGTATCGCTAGTCAGTGTAATTCAAATTTCTGCTATCAGCCCATACAAATAATCTAATAATGGTATTGGGATAATACTACGGTTTTAACATTCCTGAGACAAGAAACGAAGCGAAAAAATGTTATGCTGTAATGATAGCGCTGTACTATTTGTCGGAATATTACAAGTCTGAGTCTCCTGTCTGTCTGTCTGTCTGTCTGTCTGTCTGTCTGTCTGTCTGTCTGTCTGTTCTGTCTGTCTGTCTGTCTGTCTGTCTGTCTGTCTGTCTGTCTGTCTGTCTGTCTGTCTGTCTGTTCTGTCTGTATGTCCGTCTGTCTGTCTGTCTGTCTGTCTGTCTGTCTGTCTGTCTGTCTGTCCGTCCATCTATCTTAGTGCATGTTATTACAACATGTGACGAAGGACAATCATGCATTGTGATCAGTACTTGCATAATACAAATGAATGACAAAACATTAGAGATAATGATAAATAAATTAAATACTAGAAAACGTTCGTCATTAGAATGCAGACCATAGACAGTTGGTGGGTGGTCTATGTGCATACACAATATAATAAGTAAATGACTAAATATAAACAAAAGGGAGAACCGTGTGTAACGTCAACGATGATGGCGCTATGACCCATGATGCTTAGTGAGAAGTATAAGAAAGTTGACACATTATCATTAAATGCCCAATAACATCCCATTACAACGTGTCAACTTTCTCTTAGTTTTGTAAAAGATCGTGACAGAATATTTGCTTCACACACTTCAATAATGTGTGAAATGGTCTTCCTAAATTTACTATAGAACATGACAATCGAATGACAAGCAATCTAGACTCTGATACAGTTATTTGAATTGACTTCAGGAGCAAAACGTTTTGTCACACCAAAGTCCCATTCTCACTTTCACTTTTAGGCATTGACAAAACCAAACACAATGACCGCAAAGAAGAGAACAAGACGACATATTTGTTAGTTGTGTTAACCCCAGTCGCAGTTGAGAAACAACAGTATGAACATATGTTGACCTTGAACTTGACATTGACCTTTGTGCATCTCCCCCATTAAATAACATGCATCAAAAGGTGAGTATATCAACATAGTTACGTATCAAACCTAATACACGGGCATACATATTTCAGTCTTGTGATCTAACTTTAGTGTGTAATGATTTTTTTTCATCTTGTGTTTCTTGATTTTTTATCCTGACTAGGTTGAGGCTACATTCATTTTTGATTGCGATACAGGCATATTTCAAACAAATACCTTGTCCTTCTTCAGTGTCTAACTGGATTTGACAGAATGATCCAAATTTGCTGGATGTGTTGAGTAAGCAAATTTGGATCTTTCTGTTGGATCTTTCTGTTAGATCCAGTTAAGTTAGACACAGAAGAAGATACAATGATTTTTAAAAAAAAACCACATGGCTATAACGCAATCAAAAGAGGAAGAAGAGAACTTGTGTATGAATCTTACTGTTTTCATGATGCACATATATACATAGTGTTATAGATTGAGGCGATCCGCGAGTTTGTAAGATAAGTGTGTCAGGGCGCCCTCACTGGCCTAACACCCCTCACCCTTTGTCTTTTAAGTGAAGGCCGAATGACACGACTTATCTCACAGTCTACGTTGAGGTTCGACAAAAAAATTAAAATAAGGGCGATGCAAAGCAAGTTGCTGGCTGAAATCACACGTAAAATCGTCAGAATATTAAATGTATATTTTCGGCTGTAAATATTCCTAATCACAAATGTATAGGTAACTTTAGTTTCTTGACAACTTCCCCGCGTACTCGCTAAAACTATTATAATTCTAGCTGTTACTGTTTCATATCTTTGTAAAACTTATCATAAATTATTATATATTATTAAGGCAAACCATTTAAAAAAATTTGCGATGCGACATTTAGATGTATTTAGCTCGAGTCTGTTATATCGTACACACTGACGAGCATTGTAGATGACCTACACTCTTTCTCATACTCAACCGTTGGGGGCGCTTTACTACACGTTTCTGGAATTACACAGTATCGCGCCACCAGTGGTTGGTGTGTGACAGCAGGCGAGCTCGTGAACTATGTTGATTTTACAAAGTATCGCTAGTAGCAGCTTGGTGAAATCAAAATTCACTAGGACGTCTTGTTATTTGTTTCTCTCTGTAAAATGTATCACAGGAAATGTCGTGAGGTCACGACCTCATCCGTTAAAGTTTACAAGACATTTCCATTGAACAACATTCAGTCACAAGATTTTGGCATTTGACTGACATTTGCCATTTCAGTTTTCTCGAGGAGTGTGAGTCATCGCGTGTTAAAAATACTAAGAGTTTCTTGGCCATATTTCAAGAAAATGTATCTGGTTCACCAATCAGACAGTTAGTGAAATGTTCACATTATCGTACAATATACGGCTTTATTGGATATATTTTTGAAATTACACAAATAAAAAGAATTGTGTTTGATGCCTTGCTACGTTTCCTTCACGAGATAACCACAATGATGCCACCAACGGTTACACTAGTCGTTCAGTTGTTTTCACGATGGGCAAAATAGAGCTATATTATCGCTGATCTCGTTTCGACGTTGTTTGCAATGTCCCCTCCTAAATAGCCGTGCTGCGTTTGTTTATACTTCTGGTTGTCATAGTGACTTTCTAGACTCTCGTTGACTCAATATTATAATTTATGCTAATTACATCGAGTATCAATTGTCACCCGTAGTAGATATTCTTTTAGCTATCAAAGACAGGAAAAACATCGATGTTTGCTTCATTCGAAGTATTTACATAATGAAGGTCAAAGGCCACATAATGAAAGTCAAAGATCAGATTATCTACATCATTCAGTTCAGAGGTCAGAGGTCAAAATATCTACACCATGAAGGATACATGTCAAAATTTGAGAATTTCCTGAAACTGTAGTCACTCGTAGAATACACTTAGTATACACTGTACACGTATTATATAAAACTGACAGTTTGGGGAAAAAGAATTGTTTCTGGTCAGGACAGTTTGTTTAAAATGGTGCGACGACGCGATTTTTATTATTCTCAACAAACCTGTCACCCATTTTATTATTTATGGTAGTAACTGTTCTTTTTATTTAACACTTTACAGCAAGCGTGTATGTGATGCAGATATCATTTTGGCTTGTTCATGATTGGCTCCGCAGTTGTCTTCACTGATGAAGTAGGGAGGGTTACTTCTCCACGGATCTGCAGACAGCATGGGCTGGACAAACACGAAACACGATTTTTAAAAAAAGACCGTCGCACGAGTATTGAAGTGATGCGCGCGCTGGCCAGAAATAATTTTTTGAGGGGCCTTACACTTTCGACTGTACAATGTTATTCTCAGATTGAAATACACTGGATGTATTTCACCCTTAGCATTCTTATTTATGACAAATAAACACTTCCATGGATATGAAGATTGCGGCAGACGATTAACAATTTCTGAAAAATGCACAATCATTTGTAGAATACACTGTGCGCATATTACTCACAGTTAGACTGAATATGCTATATTAGTTTATCATCAAATACGTATATTCCTGACAAAGAAACACTTCCAATATTAAAGAATATGGTAAATAATCCAGCAAAGGACTAGAGCCCATCTAACTATCATACATCAAATGATCTCCACTGTATAACAAGTGATATTATTGTCTTGTTAGCCTCCAATGGTTTGAAATATGATAGCGCGAAGAAACGAGAAAGCAGGAACTCAATAATGTAAATGGCACAATACATTTCAACGTCTAATGTCTTATCTTTCGTCGCCAGGGTATCGAATCCCTGACTGTGAAATTTGACTCTTGAAACGTGTTAAGATCGAAATTCGTTCTTTGCCAGTCTGACTATACAAGTTACAACTCACAATCCTACGAAAGTAATCACGCATATAATTCCACGCACGGCCCTGACTTCGCGTTTATACCTCTTTTGTCGGCAGTTCGTTATTACAACCATCAGCATTCTCACAGACTAAATAACAATCAGAGGCCAACTATTCCAATGTAACTGTTAACGTTGATACATATTTACTTGAACTAGAATTCCAACCTGTCGTGTCTCGTATATCATCGTTGCACCTGACGTCACGAGCCCTGGACGCCTCGTTGTAACCAAGGAAACGGATCGTGCAAAGTGAAGAGGACAGATTCAGGACTAGCATGACATATTTGATGTCGGTTAGTATTCAATTCACATCATCAGTTACCCCCATCCTATGCAATCAATACTATTTTATTATTCACCAGGCAGCAAGAGTTCTCAAATGCGAAACACAGAGACCCAGTAATGAAAAAACGAGAGAGACGGGAAATACAATATCTTTTTTGTCATCTAAACTGCATACTACAAAGGCCAAATGTAGACACACGTTTCAATGCTTTGTTATCAGAATACATTTGAAATGAATTATTACAGACTACTGACAAATTGTCTAGAGCAAACTGAAATGAATTGTATGACAACTTCGCGCAGAAGGTCGAGCTGAAATAAGAGTTGTTGTAATAATCTCAACTTCAGATAATGTAACATTTTTTTTATTTTAATACGTTCTTTCTTTTTGATTATCCCATTTATCATGGATGGGGATCCTCCAGATCTATGATTATCTCAAAATAAATTTATGTGGAACAATTACCTACTTATGGATTGTTTTATTTATTAATGTTAATAGAAAACCGTACTGGGTCAGCCTATCTATGATACCAATATATTCATCAAAATTAAACATGGGACGTGTATACCAGATTACTGTTCATCTGGCACACCAACACCAACAACAAGAATCCACAAAACTGAAACACATGCACGAACGAATACACACATAAACTTACAAACAAGCAAACAAACAAATAAACAAACAAGCACGCAAGCAAGCAAACAAACAAACAAACACACAAATATACATACATACATACATACATACATACATACATACATACATACATACATACATGCATGCATGATGCATGCATGCATACATACATACATACATACATACATACATACATACATACATACACACACACACACACACATACATACATACATACATACATACATACATACTTGCACGCCTACCCACCCACCTACCTACCTACATGCATACATACATACATACATACATACATACATACATACATACATACATACATACACACACACACATACATACATACATACATACATACATACATACATACATACATACATACATACACACACACACACACACACACACACATACGTCAGTAGATTAGATAAAGTAAGTAAGTGATAAAATATCTGACAACTTCCACTACGACTGACGGAAACAGTTGGCGTCACTGGCTATTTGTGAGAATCAACAGTGTACGAAGACGAGCCGATGTAATAAGTGGGCAAGAAGGATCATGGAAATGATACACTTCACTACTGAACGAAATGGAATTTTGAGATCACTAGTATTTCTCAGCCATCGTCGTCATACAGTGATCCCTTTCTAGGACACCTATTCACATCTCACTGACTCTTCAATCAGTGAACTAACTGTTTTCTCATTCAACTTTAATCACTTGGCCTTAGTAATCATCTTCTTCATGACACTTTTATTGGTAATACTTGAAGTTCATAAAAAACACCCATAACTCAAACATTTCGCCTATGCATTTTCAAATAATTTATTACAGTATTTCTAAACTAGAAATGGTGACGTGTACATTGCAGGGTTAAGTCGTCAAAATTTCCAATTTCCGGAATCCCTTTTGTAATTTGTCATAATTTTGGTTCAGAATAGAAGGACCCATCTGTAATGGAGATGAATTCGGTAAATTCCAAACGGTAGATTATCGGATTCCTATATGTCAGGTCTGGTCACAAACTTGAAGGGCAGATTATTTCGACAATAAAAGATCTCTGATTTTAAGATGTTGTATAGGTGCACTAAAATGATGAAATTTTTGACTGATAAAGCCGATCAAAATATGAATAATATTAGAAAGAGAACAAACGAGGTCTATGCGACCAAATTCATTAATTAGGCAGACAATCAGTCTACATTTACAGTGCTCTAATTCGTAATTTTATCGACCAATCAAGGTCTAGTTTGCAAACGTTGTGGGGAAACAGGTTTTATTGAAATGGTAATGAAGATTTGTGGCAGTTTTATGAGCTTGACTATTGCCACGACGGTTGAATCTGAGCTGGCTCATGATCAATCTCCTCGTTTGAGACAATCGGTATATTTTGCGATGCCACCGACATGGGTTCTGGGCTTGCAAGTTGATGGCATTTCTAGTTCTTCTAAAGTGGGACCAAAGACTCCAGTGATTGATGACTCTACAATAGGAAGTCACATTATTTCAATCATGTATAATTGTATACATTTTATACGCCGATCAGGAAATTAGACCGCCACAGATAATTAAATAGCAGAAATAGTTCAAAAAATTTTTGAAACTAAATCGTGGTCATGACGATGCAGATTGGGCGTCATGTTTACCCTAACACTCGCGATATGAAAGTACTTTGGAAATAAGGTTGCGGTCGATGATAGCAATAGCGAAGGTTGGAAACATCGGGATGGATGATCACTACTACGGTAGCAGCGCAACATATAGTTACTGAATACGGTCAACAACAGAAACAGTTATCACTTCGGAGCACGGTGCATCATATATACCTCAACATACACATGCCATATCTTTCCTGTGTAGCTTTGACTGAGTCTCCAGGATAGTCCACGAGCAGTACACGATCAAGAAAAAGTAGTTCCTCCAAGTCGTCAAAAATACGTGATTTTGCAAGATATTCTTATATTTGACGATTTACAATTCGTAATTACAAAAGTCTATCTCCTATTACATTAATATTCATTCAGCATATAATTCATTATTACATTTGGAATTAAATGGGTCTGAGCGTTTTCACCTTATGACCGGTAGAATAATCACGTATAGCAGGAAAGAGATTTTTTTTTAAATGTATTATCCTGCAATCCGGCGCAAACACCCATAATTGTATGTCTGAAGACATGATCACATTGTCATGTTTTATCAGACCTTCCCCTACCTCAAGCCTTTTTCAGTAAGCAGGACCAAATTTACCTGTCATTCCGTGCGTGGCTGTCACTCTATCCTTGAAATATTATTACATTGGAATATTTAGACGGGATATCAAAGTTTAACTGCCAACGAAATGAATTTTATGTTATGACTGACGAGGTCTCGTTAAATTCTCAATGATGTCAAAAAATTAAGAGAGTTTATACAAAGATTATTTTGAATCTAGTGTTAGGACTCATTAAATTCACATTCGCTACTTTCCCCACCTATACAAAACTGGGACAAAAGGGGGAAATGAATAATTAATTGTAGAATAAAGAAGAAAAATGTTCCTGACGGTAATGTCCTGATATACTTGTGCTGTCCCCCTAGCTCACTCTACATCCTTTAATTAATCAGAGAGGAAACATGAAAACTCCATTTAAGTTATTCTTTGGATCGATGGTTCTGCTTATACGTTTTGACAACATAAATATATCACACGTTAGTTTTAGATTACCGATCAGTCACCATAACCGAATTCTAATGAAAGATACTTGTACCCAACATTAAATCTTAAATCGTTAATTTGTCCATCCAAAATATGTTCAAGTTAGTTTGTCGTGATGAAATAACATTCAGGTCCCCGGATGACAGCAGGGATTATGTGAAGGGACCATAAGACTCCGATAAAATGCGCTGGCTGTTCGACAGGCAACACACAAATATGGCAAACGTTAGGCTCCGCGGAGAAAAAGTTCGCTCAAACTTTTGCTGTTAGTGTTACATTGTTCAAGAGCTGAGAACATCTAGTTCCTATATAGTATCATTACAATTTACACCTCAACTCACAGTATAGTCAAAACCGTTACTCTAGAAGTCATGAGATGCATGAGATGTAATTTAAAATTCATCCACAGCCACACACACAGTCATTAACACCATGTCTTTGTTAATCAATCACAAAATTCTAACCAATAACACAGTCCCTCACAAAGTTAGTGTTTATTGGGGCTGTTATGTAATGTCCAAATATGGTATATTTGTCAGCTCGGGATGCTACTTATACACTGTTTACATCACTATAGCAGTTAGGGTTCACTGCACTGATTGGATGAACAACGTTTTTGTGCTGATTGAGGGATTGTGACCAGACGTGGTTTAGAAACCACGTTGGCATCCAGACTTGTAGACAGTGATTGTCAACACAACCAGAATATGTTCTTATCAAACCATGCACGAATGGACACACATGTCAATGAAGCTACACAATATTAAGTTTCAAACTGTGTCTATACATTATTGTATAACTGATATTTGCAATCAATCAACTATTAGGCAGCTATAACTGTTATGTCAACACAATATTCCATTTATTGAAGTATGTATTAGTAGCAATTATTTTCATAGACAAGGGTCGAACGAGTTTATCCAGTCGAACTACTTCTAAATGATTGGAACACATGAAGGCTATACTAACTTTGGATGATTTTTGTCAGCGATTTAAGTCCACTGAATCAAGTACTAAAATACAAAGTGAATAGGGCCCAAAATCCAATTTATCACTTTTTGTTGACCTTAAGTATGTCGCCCTAGAGTAGAAAGTCATATTTGTATTCCGAACACATATGTGTACGCGTCATAAACGTACATATGAAATATGTGAACATATTGCAACATAAACGTACAACTGACATGTGAGCAAATTGATATGATGTAGGGGTAGAGCTGGAATGTGTTGTACAAGTTTAGCTGAAATATAATGTGAGCGACTTTGTAAACCTGAAATATGTTAGCATCTTAGTGTACATGTATAGCTGAAATATGTTAGTAATTCAATTTACGCGTTTTACACATATGGCTTCAATATGCAAATCTATGCAAATCAATGTACAGTACAGGTTGTAAACGTATAGCTGCAATACGTTTGCACCTTAGAACGCACGCTGTAAACGTGTTAAATTTTATGACTGAGATTTGTGAGCACTGTAGTGTAGGATATAGTTGAAATATGTTAGCGATTCAGTCTACACGTGTACGCTGTCATCACACAGCTGATATATATATGCTAACTAAACGTTATTATCCTGAGAAGGGTTTTACAACATGTGCACCAGTGGCAGTTTTAATAATCATGCTATTTTAGTTAAGCTGGGTTCACATCTTGCGAGGATTATCAAGAATACGGTGAAAACATCGGAATATAGATGTGTTCATAACTTCGCTACATAATTTAGAAGTCAAATATATACGTGCTTCTCTACAAAGATTGTGTTCTGTGCAACACAGTCCCTCGGAGGGTTCGTGTTGCAAACGTAACATACACGTGTTGTTTGGCATATAAAGGGCGCCATATCACAATGATATATGGAAGATTATGAGCGATTATTCTTATATTTCATGTTTTCTCAGTTGGCATATTAATCATACAAAGAAACTGCGATGCTGACGAACTCGAAGTCATTCATTATTATCGACAGGTTGCCTACCAGCGGCCAGATTTATAGACGTATCAGTTGTATCCCTAGAGATTGAAGTACACAGACTCTAGGTCTTTCTCTTCTGGCACCACAATCACATCTGTCTTTGAGAAAAGGACTTTTTTGTTATGCTAATCTAGCAAGTAGGAGTTGAACGAAACGAAGATTTAATAATCTTAAATACACGATCAAAAGTATCATAACTAATCAATAATTGTTGATCTGACAAAGTCAAACTTGAGATTCATATTTTTGAATCAGAGTAATGCATATAAAACTCTTGTTCACGTCGATTCATGTCTTTAAGAGAGTATACATTTATTTCACAGTAACGCATTTGAGTTTGATGAAATGACGAATTCTGGGTTCTTCAAAAAATTACATCATCGAATCGTCCTATAGAACTATATGCAGTGCAACAGGAGATGATTACATATCTAATTTCAGTGCCGACACAGAGACTATTCAGAAAACATAACTACCTGAACTAGACACTCACACATGGGGAAAAAAGAAACACAAACCAAACAATTCTATCTACCGCACAAATTCTAAAATTGATCGTAATCGGAACCACACAATGTTTTATGCCTTACCGTGGTGTTACCTCGTATAAATGATAGACATATTTCAACGACAGACTACCAATACCTGTGACACCACACACCTGGGCCATACTACAGCAGGATCATTTGCATAATCGCATAGAAAAGTGCAGAATAGTAGAAACAGGCCATCGAGGAAATGATTACTCGTGTGGACTTGATAATTTTTTTATGGTATCAATTGTGTACTTTTCTATTGACAAGTAACATGCTATGATCACTTATCTTTGTCAATACCTCAACTTTGCACTGCATTTCTATAACTCTTTAGTTTGTACTTGAAGTTATTGATCCGTCAGTGATGGTGCGAGGAATGTCATGTCCCATGAGTGAAACGGCAAGTTAACCCCGATTGCACTGTAAGCAATTCTTCACATGGGGAAAAGACAGCGTAGGGAAAATTTTCAGAGTTGGACTGTGCCAATTTGGTAAAGAATTTCATGTACAGTTCATTAGCCTGAAGTGTGGCATTAGATTGCAATTTTCTTCATTCAGCCAACGAGTCGAAACGGCAAACCACTTAGGACAGTAATATTTTTTCGAATAAAGACATACTGAGAAACTGTATTACATGATACCTGCGCAAACATAAGTTACGAAAAATCGGGAAGAGTAATGACGACATGAATGTTTTCACCTATAGTTCGAGCAGGACAGAACGAAATATATAGATGGGCGATATTGTGACGTAGAACAACCGGGGTTTACATCCAATATTTTTTTATCGAACGAGTTCAACTTGGCTTCCGTGTGGTATAATAAAGAAAGGACTATTAAAAGTACCGCACAAATAAAAACTTTTAAATTTATACATCTGGTGATTGTAAACGTAAATTGGATAACACAAAGCCACAGCAAGACTTACAAAGAACATGCTGTTAGTTAAATTGCACGGTAGAATGCACCTAATTAGTGTTACAATACGTTAAGAGGCAAAGAAATTGTCGTTCTGTGAGTGGTTGGAATAGAATAAACTAGGGATAAATGAATCCTATCAATCATAAAATGTTTTAGTTCTGTAATTTATCGATTTAGACTACATGAGTAAGTGAATATACAGAAACCATTTATAGTCTCCTCGTGTTATTAAAGTGGAATATATCAGAAGAGAAGTTTTAAGAGGAAAGTGGAAACTTTAGTAGAAAGATTAGACAGGGGACTACCTTGTGTCAGACATGATAAACTTAGATATCTAGCCGTGTCTTTTACACAATGCATGTCAGGTCAAGTCAGGTCGTGTCGGATATGATCGGTGAGAACACAGCCCCTGTCCTCCTTAGTCTATCATGGTAAGATTATGAGAGCACGTCCCTCGTGAATTTATTTCGTAAAAAACCTAAATATGTATACTCTGTATCAGTTAGAAAACTTTCACAACTCCCATATGAAGGTAATCAAACTGGTTGGTGTGGCCAAAACTTATTTGGAGCACTGTGGCGTTGACGTTGACAAGGTTGGTTGAGTTCTATGTCGTATTTCGAGGTCTAAAATAATGATATATATTCACACCTGCACCTGAGGTTAATTGGTTGTTAGTATAAGATTCTTGTTGCTAGTTGTTCAGCACACAAATACAGAGAGGCTAGTTTCTTGCAACCATTGCCATACTTTTAGCGGGCACGCGTGTAGAAAGCAGTAACTATAGCAGTTGTTATGGTTCTGCTATCTTTGTCCGCCCCAGTTAAAAGTTCCAATCCTTTCCCCACCCCCTCCTCTTAACATAGACTTTCTCGTCTGGATACGCGTAATAATACGAATTAATGGTCTTGAATTTGGCAGTTCCTCTCAGAGCCGAGGGAGTGGAATATGTGCAAAATATTCTAACTATAGGTTGATGGCAAATGTCAAGTTGAGAAAAGTCGTCAAAATAGTACAGATAACACATTAACTCTGTGCCTAAGCATATTGAACATTCGTGGGACTACGACTTACGGGGTTTCGAAAACAAGCACGGAATATATAACCCATGAAGTCGACGTGACTCTAGGAACTGTCATTTTTTTGTTTCATCTTAATCATTACATTGCATTGCTTCCGGATTAATAACTGGCGCCACCCTCCGGGTTTACGAGATCCCAAGGCTATTAAGGAGGTTCGCCATGTCTATACGTTGAAATCACGAATTTTTCAGACCATCCTCCCTCTACCTTAATGCTTATTAAGGAGGTTCATACGGTAACAGGCACGTACATTAAAAGCAATTTAATAGTGATCGTGCGTCTTAAAGATATATTCAGTTCCGTTGCTCTACTCGCTTCCTTTGTTGTGAGAATTATGATAGATATGAGATGAGACAAACAGTTTGCGATAACTCAAAGCAGTGACCTTTGTGGTGTACTTTTGTATACTCCACATTTGGTAATACTTCCAAACTAGAGAGTGTATAGAGTTTCAATCAGAAGGCGAGATGTTTTGTTTTTACGTTTCACATAATGTGTTACAAATTACACATACACAAGGCACTGATAGCGTGCGCAGTATATAATGTTACATTTTACCTCACTATGAACACAAATCACTACCATTCTCAAACTAATATTCTGTGGAATTCGCAGTGAGATAAAATATAACATTTTATGTGCGCTTGTGCTATCACTGTTTGTATTTTGTTTGTTTAATTCGTATGAAAAACATTGTGTGAAATGTAAAAAACGCTGCGCGGCCCATTTGAAATTTATACTCTCCCCAGTTTAGCAGTAAAATTCATTTAAAATATAGTTCCATGAAAACACTAAGTGAACAACAGCGCCTACTGAATACTACAATTCAATCCTTATATATATCATCTAAATGAAAGCCTATGCCCATAGGAACGAAATACCAATACTCTTCATCACAGTCATCTCCCTGAAACCTTTTATATCAAATTTCGCAGTAAAAAAAGTGAATTCTGGAATTGTTATGAACAATTTGATGTTAAACTCGACGTGTATATGATCCCTGACAACCTGGGGCTAGTACTGTATGGTGATGTCACTCCGTTATCTCTTCTCACGTCAGCCTGGGGTGACAGTGTTTGTTATCTGAAATTGGCGATAAACAGTTGATGACGGTCTTTCTGTTACTGCTTGCAACCCACGTATCAATTTACTGGAATGGTTTAGTTTAGGTCGTATTTATATCTAAGAATTAAATTTAAATAAGTGACGAAGTGTTTTGTTTTGGGTAACGGTGAGAGCATCATATTTATGGTTTATAGGTGAGCGTTTTGTGTTAATCTTACAATTAAGATCAATGTGGTGTCTAAAGTATAGTCTACTGACATCATTGTAATTGACTTAACCATCGATTTTCCCCTTTGAAAACGCCGCTGATTGTGAGCCTTTGCGCCTGTAAATTGTTCATGAGTTTGGAGTAACTGTAGTAATTGCTTGTCTGTAGATGTGGCAGTCTTTCACTACACAGATAAAAAAAAATCAAGGTCACCAGACACAGCACAACAATTCTATACCAGCAAAACTGGACGTTATCTCCGACATTACTCACCAAATAAGATCATAACTGTATTGTTATTTTGTAACTTTCTATCGGCTATGCCAAATACAATTACAACCTAGATCACAGCTTTTTGCCAAGTAAGCCTACACAACTTCATTCGATTTTTGCATACACCACTCAGGAGAGCCTTGCTGCTAGTAGCCATTGCCCAAGTGTACCTGCTACATTTGTTTCACAAAAGTAATAATCAATCAAGGTTACCAGACATTTAGGACACGACATATTCAAAAGTAGAAACAGTTGGTGTTATCTCAGACAACAGACACAATGACTTCACCAAATAAACCATGCCTGTGAGTGTTATATACACATATTTTCAATGACGATTTCACTATTAAGCGAAAACGTCAACGCCAGAGAGAGTCTTGGTTGTATCATTGATACACGTTACACATATTTCCAATTACGCTGAAAATCTCCAGCTAGATAGCGACATTCAGACTTTAATTATGGGACAACATGACGACTGCTAGCTTTATGATGTTGCAAAGGCTGTATTGTGGAGACAAGAGTGAATTTGGTTATACAATATTAATGTTTTACATACAGTTGCACTGAAGCATCCAAACCATATATATTATGTGGCGTCGTTGTTTCTTATCACCCGATTTGAATATTTCGGATCACACATACTCCGTGCTGGTCTTAACAAAACATCTGCCATGCAAGTTTGATGACTAAAAATCGATTTTTTTTGTTCTACAGATTACTGTTCAACGCCTACGCACCAAAAACATTAAAAGAGACACTTTCAACACTTTGATCCCTTGGGTCACAATTTTTCTTCGAAATTTCAAAAACAAACTTTTGCGGCTGGTGAGCAACAAACATGTCAACACCACGTGCCTCGAGATGAGTGAATATTGATTGAAAAGGATAAAATATAAAAGGGTAATACGGTCGGGCATCGATCCGTGCCCTATATATATTTACTGAAGCTAATGACTATTAATTAAAAGGAAACACAAAACACTACGCACAGGACATTTTGATATAAAAGACAAACCTTAGGTGTGTAACAGTTGTTTGCCAAAGCACACATGTATATACATACACATGCATCCACACACACACACACACACACACACACACACACACACACACACATACATACATACATACATACATACATACATACATACATACATACATACATACATACATACATACATACATACATACAAGCACACTTGTACACATCACATGATCCCATATGTACACTCATATACACACACGTATTGACATACAGACAGACAGATAGACAGATAGACATAAGAGAGCCTTCACAGCGGGGGGGGGGGGCAAGGGAAACAAAGCCCCGTCTGTGGCATAAAATATGAGCCTCCCTCTTGCCTGTTGTGCCAAAATGTGACCCTCCTCTCCTTAGTTTCCATTTCTCTATAATATGACCCTCCCCCGTTCAAATAGTTCAATGAAAACACAAAACCTTTTTAAAACTACCTCCCTGCGGCGTGTAGTTGTAAGAGCTCACGATTAGTAGTCAGGAGGTCCTAGGTTTGAATCCCACTAGAAACAGGGAATTTTTCTGTTGTAAGATCCCACCATATTGATAGTTTTTAAAGACATTTCTTTTTGCCAGTATTGCCACCACAGTTGGTTTGTGTTTGTATTAAAACAATGCTTGTGTTTGGATCTAATTGGCTGAGCTGAAAGCCAAACTCTACTCCCAGACTAGATGAGCGCACAACTGACCTTAGGACCAAGGTCAAAGTCTCCATCCAAATACATTATCCCAATACGTTGCCACGCTGTTTCCCCATTACTAATGTGAGACCCACTCCTCTCCTCAGCTATGGATTAGTGGTCAGGAGGTCCTGGGTTTGAATCCCACTAAAGAGCCTCCCTTAATTTCCATTTTCTAAAATACGGACCCGCGACCGATTTGTAAAAAGGTGACCTACCCCTAATTCCCATGGCCCTTCCCTCTTGTAATTACTGAATGATCCCTATAGACAGACAGATCTAGACAGACAGACATATAGACAGACACAGACATGCGGAAAAGGCACATATAAGCACACATGTATGCAACCAACACACATGCATACTTGTACACATCCCATATGCACACTCACACACGCAGACTTTGATATTAGTATCTATCTATCTGTCTGTCTATTAGTATCTATCTATCTATCTATCTATCTATCTATCTATCTATCTATCTATCTATCTATCTATCTATCTGATTTCGGGAATAAATTAAAACCTTTCGATAGATGAACAGTATTCCCTAAAACTACGTTTGTAAAACTTATTCTGCGCATGGTGTGCCTATAGTGTACGGTTTACAGAGTCGATGTTGTAATTAAATTATACATGATAACACCATCTGTACTGGGTATATTGCAAACTACCTGAAAACATATGGATTACTCTTTACATCTTTATAGAAATTGATATAACTGCCACGGATTATATTAACCCAGAATCTATGATGAGAAAATCACAACAGATGTGTACTTATAGTATGCTGTTCATTTCATTTCCCAGGACGGTTTTTTTATACTAGATCTGAGCTATGTTGACGAGCATATGTATTTCATCTTCTATTAAGATTTTATATTGAAATTAACCTGATCTCCACAATTTAATGATCAATTGAAGCAAGCTTGTGACTGAAAATTAAATTACATGGAATCAGACGTGTCAGTTTATAAAAATCGAATCAATTTCCTTAATTAGATATACACATGTCAAAGAATAAACTAAATCATATCAATCAGTGGTATAGTATCCCATAATATGCACACCTATTCTGTGTTATTCAATTGATGGTGACCTTTTTAGTTTAATATATCTTGTATATCAACAACTGGTTGAATTATACATTCCACGATTTTTCTTTCAACCTCCTTCACAAATTAATATATTCACTGATGAGTACAAATCCTGCCTATAATTAAGCAAAGTTTGTATTTTCTTCAGCTTTCCGTTTACGTCAAAATACGTTTGAATAATTTCTATTATATGTACAATTTATATATATAACGAAAATCATAAACCCTGAAACAATACGTCACCTGGCTCGACAAATATCTCACTAACATTTGATGTTGTCAATCTTCTCCTCTGGCTGGAAAAAATCTAATTAATATTTCAGAACTGAATTACAAATGATACATTTTAGTCAACTGACTGTTTCAAAAATATCAAAGAACGCGCCCACCTTAGGTTTGAAACAGACAAGTCCTTGTCTGTGGGTTTACCAGGCAGGTATAAATTTGGCGATGATCTCCAAAATGATGGTAGCTCGAGCAAAGAATGTATATCAATATTGGTAAAGATATTTGCCACGCCAGACGATTCAAAAAAACATTGTTGGTAAGATTTTTGTCTAGCCAGACGTTAAATGTACCAATGTTAGTAAGATTTTTGTCAAGCCAAACGTCATTTATTTCTGGGTTTATGATTTTCGTTGTATATATATATATATATATATATATATATACTCGGTGAGTATCAATCTGCTAAGACAGTGCTCTATACCGCAGTGGCAGAGCGTAATAGTTTTAGTAGTACTGGAACTATATATATATATATATATATATATATATATATATATATATATATATATATATATATATATATATATATATATATATATATATATATATATATATGGTTGTTGGCCACATTACTCTGAATAAAGCACATTATATCCCATAATACATTTGCAAAATGTTAGAATGAAATGGAAAGTCTTGTGATTTCATCTTGAGATGATTTAGTTAGGAAAATCAAATATTATCCATAAATTGTTTATTGGCAAATCTTCACGTGTCAGAAGCCAATGCAGGATAAAGTGAAAACCCCATATATGTATGTATGTATGTATGTATGTATGTATGTATGTATGTATGTATGTATGTATAACAAGTATATATGTTTGTGTATGCATGTCTGTTTTGAGAGCATGTGTCTGTGTTTGTATCTGTCAGTGTCAGTGTCTGTGTCTGTTTCTGTTTCTGTGTCTCCCTAAGTGCTTGTTGCGTATATGTGAAAGTATGGCTGAGTTTGAGAAAGAATTAGTGGGAAAAGAAAAATATAGGCTTTCTGTCATGTAATAATTGGCGCAAGTATGCAAATTAGCTTGTTTGCTACATAGATGAATTGCCACCAATACAATGTAATTAAAGATAGATATAAATCTATATAAAAGATATATCAAATGAGCATCATGTGTATACTATCGAAAATCATCATATCTAATCTACCCATGAATATTTCTTTACTATATATAAACCGTGTACTTTACAAACCACCAGAGAGTGATGTTTCTTTACCTTGCAGAAAGTTGATATTGATAGGCTTATATGTTTCCTCGGGTGCTAGACATTCAACGTGTAACATAAATTATTACGAACATGCTGTTGTGTTTTTCTATCAAATGTTAATAAATATGTATTTACATGAAAGATTGGGCGATAAATCAAGCATTCTGTTGCATTAGCAGTCAGAGATGATAGTCACCACACCAGTTCAAACTTTGTACTGCCAAAATACTTGGATAATTCCTAGCTTTCAACCTGAGTCCCAAGGTCTTCTTCAGTGGTGTGAAGTCATGTGTCGTTTGCGCATGCGTGCCTTCAAAATAAGTATCCAAGTTTTTGGTACAGTACAAAGTTTGAATTTATTTGTAACTATTAATCTGCATAGATAATTCTTCACCATAAAATTAATAAGAGTACATAATTATTAAGGTAAAATGTGGATAAATTTCGGTGAAAATCAAAGTTCTTCAATTCGCTCCAACATTTGCTATATGCCATATGAAAGCTTGTTTCTGGTCCTTTTGAAATAAAAAAAAAACGAATTTGTGATTCCCTGTCTTGTTTTCAAGGCAATCATCAATCTTTTATCTTCCCATTACACAGTATTCGGCGGCCATATTGGATTCTGAAATATAATTTTGGTCGATATTTCAAATATTTGAGTGGTGACCCCACAATTTTTATTGATTTTAACTGAGAATAAGATTGAGGTTTCCAAAACAAATTATCAGCAAAAGTTTATAAAGAGTCTATTTCCAAGGTGCATTCAATATTACTAAACTGTTGATTGACGAAATCGAAAGATGACAATAGAAAGGGTTTCCTGTGCATGACAAACACAATTCGATTTGCTCATATCAATAATGCTGTAAGCTATCAATATATTAATGTTCAATATATCTGTTCTTTTTAGATTTTTTATAATACAGTTGTGATTAGTCATTATAGCATTTTCTATCGTTTTGTGTTGAGTATACAACTTTGATTTTATTTCTGAACTCATCCATCTGCACACTAATAACGATGTCAAGCAAACGGGCAGATTTGTGCTTAAAAGATGATATAAACTACTGTCATGATAGAGCACATATGGGAATTTCACTCAATAACACTCATTGGAGCCACTATCCGTGTTGGCTATAAATAGTTAACAAGTAATAATTAACCTAGAACGTAGCCTGTATTAGCAATGTTTCTCAGGAAATGTGTGACTTTTGGCAATCGAAAGATGAAATTTGCGGCGATTTGACGCACTCGGTTCAAAATCCTAAATGGTATGTTTAGTACTGTGGAAATTGTCGCCAATATGCTAGTATCAGTAATTTGGAAATGATTACCAATCTTTTACTGTATACAGCAAGATATTTAGAAGTAGTCTTTGATAAGTGTAATTTAACTTTTACAGTTCCGTTGTTGAAATGACGGTGTATAGTGTAATACCAACCATTTCTCTAAAAACAGCAAATCTAAAAAACCCGCAATACCTCTTGTAGTCAATCACCTAGTTAACCAATCAAAAGACTTTTACGACCTGCGAACTAACCAAGTAAACGCCCAACCGAAAGATCGGCAAACCATCAATATGTACTTGACTATCGAAATATCAAACCACCAATTTGCCTGAGACATCAACCAACCAAGCAACCAATCGACGAACTAACTAAACCAACCAACTAACCAACTAACCAACCAACCAACCAACCAACCAACCAGACAATCAACCACTGTCACGCTACTAATAACCAAAAGAATAGTCAAGACATGTTTCTGAAAAGTCTTTTTTAATACACCAACTCGATAAGAACAAACTATACATTCTGAAATCGATATCTGTACCTATAATAAATCATCAATTCTCATCGAAACACCATATAGTCTTATAAACCCTAAGATCCATCGTTCATTGCTAGGCAATATTATATGAGACAAGACTGTTAAAACACAGAACCCAGTAAGCTCTGAAACTTGTTCGCAATTTCTACTCAAAACATGCACTTCTGACATCTATTAAGTCTGTTCGTATTCCAATCAACTGTTGATCTCAAATACACTGATTAACTTGCCGAAGTAGTTTCACCGATCGCGAGTGACGTATTTCAGCTAAGGTCAAAGATTATAGGGTAATTTGGTAGTGGATAACGTGTTACCTCATTGTAGAAAAGTGGTTGCTATACAACGTAAATCATGTAAGGAACCGTATAGTCTCAATGACAGACAGCATGTACACATACTTAGAAATAATACTTCAAATATTGAATACATGTTTTGGAACCTTTTACTAAAAGTCTAAAGCCACCACGAATGCAACTATGTCATATTGTACTTTTGATCGCATATTACTTATTTGTGATCACATCGATTCTCGCATCACGGTAACTGTTATGACTTTCATCACCAAAAAGTGACGTCATGGAAATGTCTTTTCAACTCTTTTTTAGCACAACTGAACTGAGGTTCAGTAGTGCTATATGGATCGCCCGGTGTCTGTCTGTCTGTCTGTCTGTCTGTCTGTCTGTCTGTCTGTCTGTCTGTCTGTCTGTCTGTCTGTCTGTATGTGTGTGTGTGTGTGTGTAAACAACTTAAAGTCAAAAACTGCTGAACCGATTGCCATGATATTTGGTGGGGCCATTACCTTGGGTGTCTAGTTGGGAAATTGTTCAAATCAAAATGATCGCATCACAGGTGTGTGATTTGGGTCAAAAAATGTGATTTTTGGTCAAAAAACTTAAACTCAGAAACTACTGGGCAGATTGGTGCGAAATTTGGTGGGAAGATTCTTTAGGGGGTGTAAAGTAAGATTTGTTCATGACATGATGATTCCATCAGTGATATGCAAATTAGGGCTAAAAATGTGTCTTTTTGGTTAAAAATCTATAATTCCAAAACTACTGAGCAGATTGGGCTGAAATTTGATGGGGATGCATCTAGGGATGTATAGACGAAGATATATTAAGCATACAATGATTCCATGAGTGATATGGAATTAAGGTGTAAAAATGTGAATTTTGGTCAAAAACTTATATCTCAAAAAGTACTAAGTGAATGAGTTTGAAACTTAGTGAGATGTTTCTAGAAGTGTTATTCTATATCATTGCTTTTCCTCAAAAATCTTCAACTCTGAAATTACCCAGTAGATTGTGCTTAACTTTGTTGAGAATGTGTAGATTTGTCCTCATTAATAGCTGACACAGTGAGAACAGTACATTGTTAATTAACTATAATGTTTACTTTATTATTTCCTCTGGTGGTAAAGCCTGTAGCAAAGCCAGTTTGGTTTATGACTTGATTATGTAATATGTTGTAAGACAGCTGTTTCATCACCTACCCATATAAACTGAATGTAGCTTGTGTTTAAAATATTACAATAAGACAACCAAGAAAGTTAAACATGTTACATTGGTATGACTTGGTTCCAAATTGATTTTAAAAAATAAAGAAGTACAAAACCTTGTAAACACATCCCTTTAAAGTTTGATTAGGATGTTGCTATACTTGGCTTGTACACTTCCAACATAGGATGGCTGGATTATGATGATGGAAATTAGGTATGACAATTTGTTTTGGTTACAACTTTAAATCTTCAAAAAATTATATATCTATCATTGCCCTGAACATGAAGTTGTGCGGCAACGCAATATTTGCGCTATTTTTTATTTTCCATGAAATATCGATCCTGGTAGTATAACAAAATTTTAAGTCAAACAATCAAATTAGATTTGTTGACGACCGATTAATACGGAGGCCTACGTCTTAAGTAAAAGTGTGGAGAGCTATAGGAAGGTAAAGTAGTATTTTAAGCGATGGTGGGTGAACTGTCACTTTGATTTCACGTAAGTGATCCGCGTTCCAGATAGTGGTTCACAACGTTGCCTTCGCCATTCTTCAACGTTGATAAACAACGATATGTGTGTATGTGTATGTGTATGTATGTATGTGTGTTTGTTTGTGTGTGTGTGTGTGTGTGTGTGGTATGTATGTATGTATGTATGCATGCATGCATGCATGTATGCATGTATGTATGTATGTATGTATGTATGTATGTATGTATGTATGTATGTGTGTGTGTTTGTGTACGTGTACGTGTGTGTATGTGTGGGGCTAGGTATGTGGGTATATAGGTGGATATTTGCTTGTGCATGAACATGTATTTGCTTGATTTTGGGGACATCTGGAGATATTGTCCATTTACATCTATTCGTTATTTCGCTTTTACTTGTGCTAATATCTGTTAGAGACGGAGTGAAACATTGATTTTTAATTCTAATCAACAAGCCCCCATGGTAATGAGAATACGACACATGCTAGGCGAAGTGAATAGATTTGTAAGTAAGGGATCTCTACTGACGACAAGAAAACGATTAACTAAGGCTGATTGATGCATTAAACATAGAGCATCCTCAAAAGTAAGCACCATAATTCGATTAAAATCGAAGAAATCATTTGGCGAAAGTCTTAACTAGTATACCTTCGTGGATTGAAAACCCCCGAGGGTAATTATATCGCCGAGGTAGAGCACCTTGTTTTGTATTACTTTCCTGTATTGATCCCAAGGCATTGGGATTTCTATTAAACTTGATCAATATCTTCGTGATGGGCTTCAGGATGAAACATATATTTTCGATAGACTTTCGACATGTCGATCAAAACACAAATTGAAGTGAGTCTAACAAAGTCATCCAGGTAAGGGGGGCTTTGGTCACATAGCAGTCTCCAATTAGACACCGGGATAATTTAAGGTGATTAAGATAAACGAAGCATTCTCAAGTTAATTGAGTGATCTAATAAATATACAGATTTGGCAAATAAATGGAACTGATGCTGTTCTGTTGATAGGGCGAAGGCTGGTCAGAATTTTTGGAAACCCCTCAGAGTTGAGTTTTGTTGACATCATCCAGTTTTCATTGGCGTTTATACGCCTATATATCTTTCCTTTGTGGTGTACTTCTTTTACAACTGCCGACACCAGACTGTGGACGAATGGAACTTGTTACAAACAGGGAAAGTAAACAGATGAATTGGCACAGTTGGTAGTACAGACTTGTATTACACACCATGGTTTGATAAAAACATTGTATGGCCTCTTTGCATGTACATGGAATGCCAGGGGAAGTGGAAATGTGTTTGTGAACGTGTGGTCATAAAGCTGTTCTTATCAAATGATGGAATGTAATACAAGTATATGTTCTTCCAACATGTTTTGCCAATCGTTATAAATCCAATTGATTTGTTTACTTTCCCTGGTTCTTTTCGTCCACGGTTTGATGCCTGCAGTTGTGACAACATTTACATTGAAAAGTAAGGCTTAGTCACTGTGAGTGTCTCAATAAGAGTGAGGCATAGTCACTGTCAGTGTCGCAATGTTACATGACTTCTTACGCGTTATAGAAAATTTCGAAGTCATGTTCACGTCGAGCTAATAGCAAAATGCCACACATCATCAGTGCGATCCAATGACTAAGTATATTTGCTGATGAGATCCACATTAAAAGTAATCTATACCTAATGTATACCTATTAGTGTTTGAAACGTATATGTAACACCAATTATTGGTGTTTATTTGCTCGTTAGTTGTCAGATGGTGCGGCAAGATTGGCCTCAAAATAGCATCAACGATGACTAATCATTTGTCGCATATAATGAGTGTAAATTATCAAAGTGGCGTTAATGCTATTCACACTATGCTGTGAGACAAATAGCCGGGTTTTTTCATGAACAGTTTGAGAAAATGGAATCAAATAATGCCAAAAGTAAGTCATGCGTTTGTTCCTGACTACTATAAATTAATTAGACCCCTCATTTCACATCGCATTAACACTGGAATGCAACAAGAATATACATTTTACGAAAGGTGTCGCGTTTGGATGAAAAGATACATTTGCAAGTATAAGCCCGATAATCCAAAGAGCTGGTTACCACACGGAAGGTCTCAATATAAATTTGAAGATAGCAGCGGAAAGCTATATCTTTAATTTACAGATGTTCAACGCCGAGACATGGATATGTTATTTTGTTATACATGTCATAGTAGAGTTTCGTTACACTTCCTGCATTATGAAAACATTATGCTTAAGTTTATGTCTTCGCTTCTACACATTCAAACTCACAGAACAGGTCAACACATCCTAGTCTGTTATCACCTTTGGGTATAAATCATGGATATTGTCCATAAATGATTGGTTGTTTATCTCAGTTACTGAGAGGAGCATATCACAATCAGACATCGTTCATCTACTACGATTTATCTTCCCGCATCATTTGTTGTCAAATCCAAGGTGCCGAATAAACTCTTGTAAATAATGTCTATTTTCGTAAGTTTGTTACAGCCGCTCAATAACGAATGGAGACGTCTAATAGCATCAGCGAACGGCACCAATTTGTCTCCCAAATTTGAATGGATTACGCCAAGACGTGCAAGTTATTCCGACTCATTACAAAATGTATCAATAGGTAATGCGAACAAAATTACTCAATGAAACTCAAATGTAACAATTGAGCCCGTTATTCAGTCAACTTTGTTAGAATACGATATAATGTGGCTCTTTTAAAATCGACAAAAACTGTATAGTTACACACAACATCTACGTTTTATGTGTATATATGTTAAAAGCTTGACATCGAAAGCATTCACCTAAACTCATTCGTAGACTCAGCCTTTCTTTAGTTTAGTGAAATATATTTTTCACAAAATCCATCGTTTAGTGCATAGTACGTAGCAACGAAATTCATATGGTATTGTTAATGTTGTCAACACTGCAGCAAGTAACCGGAATCACATAATGGCTTCGATATACTAAAAACGTTGGCTGAAATTCTATTGACAAGTGTATTTTCACTGTACAAAAGTTGGTGAAATGTCTACAATAATCCTTGCTACCTGGAGTTGTAACGCACCTGAATCGTACCGTGTAGTCTGCTCAAAGTGTGACGTCATACGAACACCTTTTTGTCGATGATGCGAGACTTGTTAGTTTTAATCTGGGTTTATTTTTTTTTAAATCTCAATAATGGCGTTTTATTTGATACCATCTTCAATTTTCACACCTCGGTGTCAAGGTCAAGTATATTAACTCATCCTGTCATCTTGGCGAAAAAAAACGAGACGTGATTTTTATAGCGTACCTAGGTGGCACGATCTATGGTGGGATGGGATGGGGTCAGAAAATAAAGTCTAAAAATTCATGATGTCGGGTATTTTTACAATGGCAGCCCAATCACTGTCTGGCTCTACAGAGGTCTTCCATTGATTGCCAAAATAATCATTGTCTGGTTCAACAGATTTATTGATAACATTGCTAAATTACATTTTTTATTATCTGGCGGGAAAAAAATCTAATTAACATTGCTATGTCGAATTGTCCGGCACAACAACACAGGAAGTATAATTGCTACATTTTAATGAATATACAAGTACGTTGTTACAATATCTGGGGATTTAGCGATGATCAATCAGCTTAGATAACTGTAGCTCACACGATGAAAATGTAGCAAAGTTGATAGGACTTTTGTCACGCTAGATGATGGAATAAACCAGCATTAGTAAGAATTTTGAACCTGACGATAAAATGTAGGACTTTTGACATGCTAGATGATGGAATGAACCAGCGTTAGTAAGAATTTTGAACCTGACGATAAAATGTAGTAATGTTAGTAAGATGTTTGCTGAGACATACGACGTTTTCTTTCAAGTCAATTGGCTTTCCATTGTATGTAGCAGCCCTATGCTCATTGTGTTGACAGTGATGGAAACATACTGTCATACATAACATTTAAGAACTTATAAAGTGGTCGAATGGATGAATCGGATATGCTTTTAAAAAGTGTCAACAGTGCTAATGACTTTGCCATTTAAATCTAAAACTTAAAGCTTTTAACAGGAAAATGAATTCGGGTGGGAAATTCCAAAACGTGATGTTCGACTTAAATTACAATATTTTCCTGAAATGACATTCCCTCGCTGTCGTTATCAGTCCAAAAGGTGATATATTAATAATGGATTACAGATAATTCGTGAATTCAGGCAATTCTTTCACTTCGAGTTGGCTTCAAAACTCACGATGTTGCTATTGTGAAGATTAAACAAGACAACTAAATGCTTTGTGCCATAGAAGACTTTAATTGCGATTATACCATGCACGAGCCAGGCTCAACAAAAATATGGATTATATTATATCATGCTACTATGTGCCATTCTGATTGGATAATAACTGTGGTAAAATTCCATTTTACCACGGCTGGTAGTGGTAAAATGGGCTCCTAAACTAGCATATGAATAGTACATGCAAGCTGAATGTGGAAACCAAAGGGGGGGGGGGGGGGCGTTTGACTATTAGGAAAATATGGGGTTTAAAACAAATAAATAAATAAACAATATGTAATATATCAAACCCAGCTAGCAGGGGACCGCGTAGAACGGCTCGAGTCCATGTTTTGTGTTCATTCAGTGTGTGTGTGTGTGTGGGCGACATGAACGTATCCACTCATCAAAATATGCTCGTTCCCGACGATCTTTTACCGACGATCTTTTTCTGTACGTGCGAATTCGCCTTTTCAGGCATATAAATAACCACAGAATCACATTTAGAAGAAATAGACACACATTTTGATATAATACAATAGCAATAACCCCGCGAAGGCGGGTATACACTCGCATTTGGTACAATTCGCTCCATATAGCACTCGCTATTCGGCTCGTGCTATATGTCGCGAATTGTACCAAAATCTCGTGTATACCCGCCTTCGGCGGGGGTTATTGCTTAAATATACACTCCGGTCGTTCTACGTCACGACAACGCGTGTCTACGGTCACTGGTTCTGCTTTGTTCGAAATATGAGTCAAGCGTTCAAACTTACAATTACTTTCCTCGTTTTTTCTTTGATATTACTGGCGCTAGTATAATTATGTTATTCTCCAATATTTTCCTTCAGTCAGCCGAAAATACTCGTGACCTAAGGGTTGTCACCACTCGTCTAGCTACTCGTATTAACCAAGGCCCTTTAGGTTACTCGTACCCCCCCCCCCCCAACGAAGAAATACATTGGGTAATAACATCTAATTGTAGCCATTGTAAATATCACCGGGGGGGGGGGGTCAGTCGTTAGGGACAGCAACACAACGCCCGTATGATTGTAGGGAGATCTTACAATAAATAGATTACTGAGAGTATGTTCGTAACATCAGTGATGTGTTTGGTCTCTGAACTTATAGCTCACTGTCGCTAACATGATGACAGCATGTTGGATAAAAATTCAACGATGACAAATGTGACAACAACATGGGAAATGAGATGCACAATCTACTGACGTCGAAGTTACCCCAATTTACGCTGCATTATTTCAGTGATATTATTCATAGTTTATGAGATGGGAATGTCTATACACATCACTATGTAATGGCTAACTTGGAAATAGATAAAGGCGGTTAACAATGACCGAATTATTCATACGCGTGTTGAACGTTCATTCTTTATGGATGTTTCCTAGCAGTTATGTTAAATTATATAATATCCAAACAGAAATTATAATAAATGGTAACGACAACACACACACACACACACACACACACACACACACGCACGCACATACACATGTGTCTACACATACACATAGCTAGCACACATGTACACCCACATACACATACACTTAAATTATGTGTGCATAAAACTGCGCAAAAACCAAGTGGTCGCATATATATTCTTCTTCATAGGGGTATAGAATCTTTAAATTCTAGAAATGTTACAAAATACAATTCGGGAGAAAACATTTCAAAGATACATATTATTATCTATGGAAGGTGAATTAATCCCAAAGGTTAAAGGTCAAATTAGAGCCTGCTTATCCTATTTCGAAAAGACCTTGAAATTAGAGGTAAAACACAATATGTGTGTATAGGTGGCGAATGGGGGGGGGGTTGTTTGTTTGACAGATTCTTATACACTTGTATTAAAGCTGAGCTAGAAAATCTGTTATCGATGGAAGAACCACTCATGAAAAATTCAAACTTTTTAAAAGTTAAATATGTTAGTTTATGGGTATATTTGAAATTATCCAGGCCAAAGTTTAAAAACCACCAAAGGTCACCAATAGAGTGATTTAGTAGACAGTCGTGATGTATGTTTGTATACAAAACAGTTACAGCAACTGAATTATTAGTGGTACGATTTCTAAATTTTCGAGGTTCAACTTTGTTTTGAAATCTCCAGCGACGTAATGCGAGACGTGCACGGACATTGGACGCTTTAGTTACAGCCATTTTGCACTCAGTTATTGTAGAAACTAAAGTTTGACAAACTGTAATGACGTATAAGTCAACACGTAAACAGGTAAACTATGAAAAGCTGGCTATTGATCATTTGGTATGCTTTCCTGATCGCATGCACTGCTGTGATATCATCCAATTAAACGATCCACTGTAAAGATGACGTGGAGAAATAGGGTTTATCGTCCCCTGTATCGCTACTTCTTGCGATCATATCGTTTCAAGTGCCACTAAGGCCTCGTTGTACGAGTACATGACGTGGGTATAGGGGTGAGATAAAAGACAAGAAACGCGATACATGGATGATACGAGCCACTGGGCCATTCGTCTTAAAGCTATATGCGTGTTTGTAACGAGAAAACACATAGACTAAATGCACTGATTTGACAATCTAGGATGTACATCTAAACCATTAAAGGAATTATTGTGTAACAAGGAAGGCAGCTTCCCATTTCACGCAATTCGGCAGAAGCCGTCTATTACTCGCAGGGCATCAATTTGTAGCTAAGTCTACATGAACAGGGCACAGCACCAAAGAGTCACATGTTATGTCGATCCAACATGATAAGGGTGAACCTATTGTATGTCTCTCATTACTTTTTCATGGCAACTATGGGTCGGTCAGTCGATTTTTTTTAAAGTAAACAAATAGAAAAACCATCTTCATGTTTCTTTGCTTATCCTTTTCTACCTCGCTATCTTATTTTTATTTGATTCTTGGTAACAAACCCTTTCCCAGCTTCTCTACACAATTTTCATGTTTTCAGTCCCCCGCCCCTACTTAATAACTTCCGTCATGAACGAAATGCGTCATGAAAAAAACTATGTTCGTGAACAAGTGTCGTCATCGCCACCATGACTGTAGATGACATCGACAGTCAAGACACTTGCTTATTCTTGTCAGAGAGACAGCACTATTCCGCAAAATATTAAGGGCGGGCGCAAATATTTTTTTTATTTCAATGTCAGAGCTGAAAATTTGGGTCGGTCGGGTAATGAGAAAAAGAAAAAAATATGGTTACCCTAATGAGAGTGCTGACCATCTTTATATACTTCACTAACATATTTGAATGTTCCAATTAGTAAACATTACCCTAGCGATATTACAGATACGAAAATTATCACGTGTTGTCTCTTGTAACTGTCTCCTTGAAACAACACAATGTTCATCGGTACGACAGAAAAAAGGGTAGAATCAGCGGGGAGCTATAATAGTGTGGTTCGCTACCCTCAGAACATTCCTCCCAACAAAACGCACTGATGCATGTATGCTACACATAGAGTGTTAATAGGGCATGTGAACAGAAACAAACAAACTTTACTCTTGGGAAAATGTCAGAGATCGACATAACAAACCAAACGCAGAATTTTGACGATTGTAATGTAATGAAAACCCCCTTGAACCCGTCCCCTTAACTTACACGCATGATCTCACTACAAACAAAAATGTCCAATTTAATGAGCATTTATATTGGGCGATATAATACATGAATTCATAGCATAGCTATATCATTTTGTCATTAGAGGTGCAACTACATACATTTAAATGATTGTGATCCTTTTGTTGTCACAAAGACTTGGATTGCATACTTCTCTCGTAAATTTACTAGAGTGAAATGGCTTGTGCATGGTAATGATGGTTTCCCCATGTATACCCTGTAGCAAAATAACCTTATTCATAAACTTTGAATTTTAATGATCACGGACAATACCAGAAAGCGTTATAATCCAACTGCATGGCGATTTATGCATCAATATATATGTTGGGCGAATAGAGTTGGACTCCTGTAACTATTTCTTATTCATCTCATGGTAATGAATAAAAACGTCCCCAGTATGTCAGCATCTTTTCCCTCATAAACATTTTAACACGTGTCGATTACAAAGGGTGTCAAGTGTAATTTATGACAGGACAATGATACAGTCATTATATAGTGCTCAGACAATTTACAAAGAACCGTTAATTTTTTATAGGATCATGAAAAAAATGTTACGACAAAGTCTAAACTATTGCAAATTATCAACTGACAATTCCAATATGTTTTATCCGCATAGTAAGCTTTGCAACTTTCTAATCCAAGCAAACCGTTACTAACAACGAAATGGAATATGCAAATTTGACAATTTGGTATGCAAACATTAATTCAGCAACTGTATTGATTAAATTTGCGTCCAGCAGAATTTTATCATGAAAACATTTCTTGAGTTATCAATGATACATTTGAAAGGTTTGCTTGATGTGAAATTAAGCTTCTGATTTACCATATATTTCAGTATGTAACTAATAACACCATGGCATCTCCAAACTGAATCTTTACAATGTATCTCCGACTATTCAGTTGCAGTTGATAGCTAGATATTACAATTTCCTTTATTTACTGATAAACTAGGCTTCTGGTAACATTTACATATGATAAGGAAACTCATATGATATCAGCATTGTTTAAATGCTTAAAGTACATCGTTCTCATTTTCATAAGAGTTGAGATTTTTTATATAAATTACTCGAAGAAATATGAGGACTTTTAGGTAAGCAAACAAACATACATACATACATACATACATACATACATACATACATACATACATACATACATACATACATTTACAGACAGACAGACAGACAGACAGACAGACAGACAGACAGACAGACAGACATACGTAATTCATTACCCATTTGGTGCATACAGAGGCTTATGTTGAAGGACTGAACTGTTTACAAACCAATTCGATGACACAATGTCATTGAAGTATATCGGAAAACCCTATACTGTACAGTGGCGACGCAGATGTGATACTGAAAGTGCGTACACCAGGGGTATTTATATTAGCTATTTGGGAATACAGTTGATCCCCATAACTGTATACCGGTTAATCAATATCAGATTAGGGTATTCATTCGTAAACTGAGATTATGATGAGTTTGAAGACTGTTCAGCTTTAATGATGTACGTATGAATACATTAAAGGTAGAATGCACCACGTGACACATGTCCCCAACAGTCCTAGTTGTTCAAAGTTCTCCAAACTTAGCCATATGTAAGATTGTTGTTGGACCATTTGAAGCCCCCCCCCTACCCCTTTGAAGTAATAAAAGGAAATCGATGGCAGGCAGACAGGCAGGCAGACGCACAGACAGACAAACACACACACACGTATATATATATATATATATATATATATATATATATATATATATATATATATATATATATATATATATATATATATATATATATATATATACATAGTTACTAGTCGGCGCTCCACGTAATAAATATAGTTTGAAAGTCAAGTTTGAAGGTTGGGTTATCAAATACATTAATATTAGTACTTGATCTCAGTAAGGTTTAATTCCTATATTTTCCACAATAGCATCTTGGCAGTTGTCTAAAAACAAATTCCCAATATGAATCAACCCTACAAATAAAAATACCCAGTGGAGGTATTCCGATTTTCCATGATTTCGTGGTGGTAATCTGTACTCTGTAGATAGCTTCCAAAAGAAAAAAGTTTTCGTGCGAAGTTGTATTCACGACACATCATCATCACTTCTATATGTCAAAAGATACAACGAACACTCGTTTTGTATGTATACACATGTGTGAAACTAAATCAATGTTAACTGACAGAGAAACTTTCTTTTATGGAATAAACATTCAAAGCTCGAATTCTCGTTCCCGAAGCAGACGATAAATTTCAACGCTGTGATTGCATCAATGATAGGTACATCGTCGTTTGATTTATTAGGTTACGAACCTGACAACATCAATCCTTTGCTAACGATAGAGAATGCAAAACGTGTCCACTTGCATCAAGAAAACAAACTGTACAGCATTACTTTATTTGAATCAAATCAATTGCCTTCTAAGTATCTACGATGGGTTCAAGGATTTTCATTTACTGCTTGTCTCTTTTAATTCATACACGTGACCTTAACATAACCAACTACAATCACCTATGTACATGTACCATCACAGAACATACTATTTGAAGCTGTCGTTTGTTTTAACTTAGTTTGAGTAGCGAAATTGGAACTATGTGTCTTGACTGTGTAAACACAACTAAGCTAATTGTTTGGGTTTAAAGATATTGTGTCTGAGACTTTTACATGTGAAACACTAGGTGTGAAACAGTAAATTATTTTCAATCTAGTGCAATTGTACAACACTCATATCAATTCACTGGCTCTTGACAAGAAATCTGAAGCCTCGTCTGCACACTTCAGAATGCCAATCTTTATCAAATATAATTAATGCTTTATTAATTAAACGGTAACGGATGTACATGTCGTTTCCGGCGTCTCAACATTTGCAAAGCGGCCACTCTAGCTATATTCCGTAAGATGTTATCCTGCAGCTCGAGTGTTAAATAAATAAAGGTAAATGTGCATTACCTCTTAAGTGTCATTTGATAAAGAGCCATTTAAAAATATTGCACTTTCCAAAAGATTCCGAGAGTGTTTTGTTATTCGCTGTACTTTAACACTTGAGACAATTTAGTTGATTTGTCGGGATTGAATTTTAACATAATAAAAGTACAGTGTTTATATCATTTAGAGAAAGGCAAACGTTTCAGTTGTCGTACACGATCTCGCGTGAAGGCACGTGAACTGTCTGGAAATCACGCAAACAAAACGAAGCAGACAAAACAATTCCAGCTGGATAATTCAATTAGTGGAAGAATTGTAGTTGTGATACCAAGTGAAGATATTGAACATATTGTGATTGCTTTATCCTAATAGTATGGCAGTCGTCATTTCTCAAAGGAATAGCTAAACGTGTGTATTTTAAGATATTCTTTTGATATATGTTTTGCGATAAGAGAAAATCTGGTGTAGAACGTGTTGAAACGAAGCAAAATAAATGATAAAACATTACTCGGCATTGTCTTGTTGCGATGTTTACTCGAGAAATTGGTAAACGACAGATGCATGACGAATACTTTAGCTCAGCAACATATGGAGCGAAAGCGATAACGATTTTGTCCATGCACGACAGCTATCTATCAATGTGTCGCTCTCGAAAATGATAACACGTTTCAATTTGTAAAACGTCATAATGGGCAAAGTATGAACACCTAATTGTTGCTCATATCTCATATGTGTTAATTTGGAAAAGCCCTCTGATGTCAATCTCATTTCAATTACTTTACGAACAATATATCATTCTCTAATATTGCCCATTTTTTTCAGTCAAGGTACATGTTTATGAGACTGAGAATGGGGTCCTATATTTTTCACAAAAGTAAACAACAATGTCATGTTGATTGATGAAGATGATGATTTGGGAATGTATTTTGAACTTTTCCGTGTAGAAAAATACCACCCACGAAGTGAAAGTACGTTCAGTGAAGAATACGAACCATGCACCTAAATATCATACCTGAATCATGAGTGGATAATAATATGCAAATGTTAAAATAACTCTTAAGAGAAAAATTAGTGTGTTGAAACAACACGTTTTAATTTTTCAGAAAGAGACAATACCGAGCCGTGTTACTTCGGAAATACGTCATCTTGCCAGGTTAACTAGATTACAAGTTACAGGTAAAGATTATGTGCACATAGTGTGATAATTATTTCTAAATAATGTTATCTCATTTTGTTACTACTATGAACACTCCCATAGCCATACGTCTGTCCATACTATCCTCAGATGGAATGACCTACTATCCTGTTAAGCTAATAAATTGGAAATAACCCAAACCTAAACATCGTATATCCCGTGACAATAAAGACGACAGCAGAACACATGTGAAATATATTGTCCCTAAAGGCGAAGGTTAAAGGCTTGGCAAGATGTTGATTTATTGAATTGAGCCACTTTGTCTGGCTAACCGCATGTAAATTCATGCCAGTGGACGGATACTATGTGAGTGTACATGTCTGAATGTTGTTGTCATTCATTATCATGCCAACACTTATCCCTTGGTCTTGATCATTATAATAAATCATAACTAACTGACACACAAGTATGGTGTTTAAATTATTTCAATTCCCCAGTTATAGCTGATCTCATACATCAACTGTAATGTGCGATTCGTCGGCCTGGTTGTATCGTTAATCAATCTTTGCTTTACTCATCCAGGCCATCAAAGATCAGATTGAAAAAATACTGGGGAACGGTAATGACAGTTTTGTTTCAGTCCAATGGCTTTAAGAGAGCGATATGTAGATATCATGAAATTGTCATTATTTCCAGCCTCATCTCGAACAGAAACCATTTAGATTGTTTCATCATCTTTACCTTCAAACATTTTCATCTATAAATAGCTAACCACACCAGCTTTTTATCAGAAGGTTCCGGAATAAGAAGCTATACTAGTCTGTAGATATCATGAAATTGCCATTATGTCGTCTGTACTTTAACATCTATCTCGAAAATCAGTGTTGCATTACCTCTAAACATTTGCGCCAATAGCACTGTGCACAGCTGATACTGTAATGCAAGCTGTTATTTTATAAAGAAGGTATTTCTTTTAGTATGTAGATCTGCCAAGTAGTTTCGAAGTTTGAATTTGTTACCAGAACTCGTAAATAATATGCATATTAACGATTGTATAATCGTTTCATCAAAAAAATTTCATATATACCCCAGAAACATCATCACTAAATTTCAGGAAATTACTAGTAGTAATTTTGCAGTTTTAGCTGTTTGACAAGTCTCACAGTATTTGCATAGCAACAATCAGGTCATATTGTCTTCCATAATTCTTCACCAGGACATAACAAAACATTACCACCAATTTTCAAAAGAATCTGTTAAGTAGTTTCGGAGTTTAAATTGTTGACCAAATAACACCTTTTAAAAGTATTAAGTGCTATATTGTGATCAGGCCATCATCATATTGGTTGAACGATCTTCATATTGGATACCCTTAAGTAAAATCTCCACTAATATAAAAGTAGATCCATGACTAACATTCGCACACACATATTTCACCAAGCGTTTACATTGTGTACTGTGAGAAGCGGACTTTGAACTGGAAGTGGCAATGTACTTTTGGCATACATAAATGTATACATACATACATACATACATACATACATACATACATACATACATACATACATAAAGCACTACTAAACATCAGTTCAGTTGTGCTAAAAATAAGTTAAACACATCATTGTTATAACAAAGTTTTCTAGCAAATGTGATAAATTTTACAACATAATCTGGATTTGGTTATCGTTTTCAAAACTTACACTTTAAGAATGCAAAACTAAAAGTGTTATCCGAGTTTTTGAAATGTTGAATGTTCTACTCAAACATGAACAATAGAAGAGATATGCGCAAAAAACTGATTTAATTAAACATTTTTTAAAATAAGCTTTAGCATCGCTGAGAGTGCGATGCAAACGTCTGAATTTGGTATCGAGTTAACTTCTCTACGGAAATGTGTCCTCTTTGTTTCCAAGGGTTGTAAACTGTACCTTTAGGATCAGTTTTCTTTGAAGTGCTTGCACAGAGCAAATAATCTACTCTAACACATTCTTATTCTTATTTGCTGCATATGTTTTCGATTGAGTAGCGTACCTTAAAGAGGTACATTTTGTAGGTCAAACTAGGGATTATTCTCCCAATCTATCAATTTAATATCTGCTGTACATATTTGCATTGAGTAAAGTCACTTAATGGGGAAGGCGAAGGTTAGACGGGATATTATTTTAAGGTATGATAAATGGGTGACTGGGACAGCTATCCAATCAACATTCTTGACACAAACGAATAACCTCCTATTACCCTATGCCTTCTTAAAATAAACCAAAATCCATGACCTGTGAATTATCCCTTTAATTTAACCCACGGTACTGCATCAAATAGCACTTTTTGTTCAGCGAAATTGATTATTGATTCATATAAGTGAGGGTTTTTGAACGCTCAAATAGTTTTACGATGAGTGAAGACTTAGAAGTAGAACGACCACACTGAACGCGACATAGAATCACAGTCACTTTCGCATCTTTTACACTATTCAACTATAAATCACAGTTTTGTTGTCTAACTTGTGTATAGAATACGGTCTGTGGCTTAATCTTACGATTTAAGTCCACAGAGGTCAATGCGATATGTGGATCGCATTAAACATCATTAAGAAATACTTCATCATCGATAGCTGTGGCATCATTTGTGTTCATTTACATATATGCTCCATTTAGCGATACAGGCATGTAAAGCTTGAAGATTTAAATTGAAAACGTGGTGTAGAATACACTCGATATAACTATAAGCAACGCTGAAGTCATTAAACCGGAAAAGAAGGCACTGTGACATAGATAGACGTTTTGAAACAAAAGCTGCCGAGGGATATTTCTATTGCCCATACCTAGTGGTAGCAGTAGTGGTAGTGATGGTGTAGTGTAGTAGTACTACTACTAGTAATAGTTGTTTCTATTGACCATACCCAGTAGTAGCAGTAGTAGTAGTAGTAGTAGTAGTAGTAGTAGTATTAGTAGTAGTTAATTATTAATATTATGTTATTGTTGTTGTTGTTGTTGTTGTTGTTGTTGTTGTTGTTGTTGGTTGTTGTTGTTGTAGTAGTAGTTCTGTTTGCACTGCTAAATTAGTCAACAATAGATTTCCTATCGAAATATATAGTCTCAGGATGACTGTTATATGAAGCGATTCAATTCAATCTCTCATTATTGTCTAGAGATGTTCATCTCACAAAGCGTTCACTATGGGTCACTTGAATGATGGTAGTATATGTGTCAGATATGCTGTTCATTTACATCGGGCTATAAAATAATCTCAGGAATCTAACGAAATCAAAAGCAATCGGACAAGTCTCACTTCATAGTATACTTTCTATTGTGTCATCTAATCTTCTCTGTAATCTTTCCTGTCTCCCCGAGGAGAGATGTAACCACCATGCCTTATCAGCCAGTCAATGCTATTATGGCTTTATCTGTGAGAAACGGATCATTTTAGCTTGTTTGACAAATATTAACTGTCGGCAAAAATATTATAATAGTAATATAATGATACATAGAGATAAGGGACATGCAATTTTAAGATTATTCTATGCTTGTGTACACACGATATTGACCAATATGTACTGAATCTATATTTATGAACTTATAATTAGCTTTGTAAGTGGTTTGGAAGATATTGCTGATTGTATGCACCAGTTAGTCATGAAAGCTTACTTCTCCTGTCACAAAAACCACTTCCATGGGCTGATTATCTCTCCCTAATTGTTTTTCAGAAGTTGTTGAAATCCGGGATTGAAATGACCTCCATTATATTGATGTGCTTTTTATCTTTGTCATGTTATCTCCAATTCTAGTGTTTTCTTTATTTCTCACCGTCTATTAATTGTTTGTACTTCAAATTTATTACATGTCTTTAACCAAGGGCGTAATCTAAATTGGATATTTGAGTTCTGATGTAGCTTGATCGTAAAAAGACTATAGCATATCTTTCCCTACACATTTACGAGAAATGGTTGACTGGATAAGATTCAATACTTCTCGTATTCGCTGAGGTCTGTAAACTAAAGTTCTTTGAACAAGCAGTTGTATCATAGGCAGTGCAGGGGACTATCCATGGTTATATGATATCCATCTATGTTTACTGAATGGTGTCGTAGAAAAAACAGTAGCCAACAGCCTAAAATACACTTAAACATCAACTATACCTACCGACTAACTATAATTTTCAAGCACAATTACAAAAATTGCTCTGTACATCATCTCTGACCATAAATACTGAATTACATCATATCGACCGTTGAACCCCAACTCTTTAATTTCAATTCAAACGAAGTTGCAACGGAGCGAAACCAGACGGCAAACACTAATCGGAATTAGTGCACCTTTTGTAAAGAAATAGGTTTCCATTTAAGTGCAATTAGCCTTGAAAGCAAAAGAACGTCTCATGTTACTCCCTCTGGTTGTCATGGCTATGGTATATTAGAACAAGGTATTACATTAAGCCTGACTAGGTCAGTTGATCTGATTAGATATTTTCAATTTCTGAGAATTGGAATATCTCCAACTTTGTACTTTGCAATTTACTACCCTTCCATATCTTTTTAAAGGGTAGTGGTTTAAACAAATCTGAGACTTTAAATCGTGACTTTTTATCAAGCTTTTTATCACGTGATTGACTTGGAGGCTTGTAGCGTATTAGGTTCTAATCATAACAATTATTCTAGCAGAGTTAACAGTTGTTATGCCTCTTATGTACTTAATGTGTTCAACTTCAAAACACGCCACGTGACAGGAAATCTTGTTTCGCGCGAATCACTTTACGACCGAGCGGAAGGAATGAAGGCTTCACTTAAATTACTTGCGAGGAGCTTTTAGGAGAAGACTACAAGGTAACCACATTAGGGGCTTGATTTAGAGAAGTCTGCTGTTGTGTCTACTTCCAGATAGAATATCTATACTGTAAACATAAAATATTCAAGTCTCAAAATTCTGACTTGGCAATATAAGGAAATGTTATGGAAAAGGTTTTCTTTATTGGATAGGCACAATTCCTCTTTTGTTTTATCCCATTCAGTTGAATACTTTACACTACTAATAAAATATGCATTTTCAGAGAAATTTGCTTTCTGCTTATTAAAATATGATATATAGAATATCAAGTTGTTTAAAGTTACTGAATCCATTTTATTCTACATGTATAATTGATAACGTTTGAATACTTGGGATGGTGCTCAAAGATTGTGAATAAGTTGATGAACATCACGGAGTTGACTTTAAGCCAGACTCATTGATTTGATTTATTTAAAGTGGATATATATGATCACAGCTGGTTTGATTAACTCGTAAGATTTGTCTGATCGCTGCTTAGGGTGACCAAAAATTTTTTTCTGTTTCTCATCACCCGAAAGACCCAAATTTTCAGCTCCAACATCAAAATAAACCAACATTTTTATTTTCGCCTGGCCTTAATATTTTGCTGAACAGTTCCCTCTCTGGCAAGAATAAGCAAGTGTCTGGACTGTCGATGTCATCGCGGCGGGGACGACACTTTCATGACGGGAGTTATTCAAGTAGGGAGGCTGAGAACATGCCAATTATGTAAAGAAGATGGGAAAGGCTTGTTTAATTCTAGGAATCCAATAACAAGAAAATAGAGGAACAGGAGAGGCAGAGAAACATGAACTTCTTTTTTTGCTAAATCGACCGACCGATCCATAATTGCCATGATCAAGTAATGATAAACAAAGAAATAAAGTCACCCTTGCATCATCTGAACTGCACTAACAGTCACTTTTAGGTCATTTACAACCAAACCAGTGTGACGATAGAGTTTCATTTTTAGCAACACAATGTTTTCATGTCTCACACAATGTTTTCTGTTACAAATCATATACAAGGGTTAGTACAGATGTTGATAGCGCGTAAGCATATAACATCCTGCAATTTATCTCACTGTGAACACAAATCAACACCACTGTCTGATGAAACAAAGGAAACTTCAAACACAAAACTATTTACAATGACTTAAAGTGTAACATTTCATGTGAGTGCCCACTCTCTGTGCCTACATTCTGTTTGTGTAAAGCAAAAGAAACTGTGATGTAAAAAACATCATGTCGCCTAATTGAAACTGGTAGTGCCTATTTAAAAAAATAACCTCCGTTAATACCTCTAATTGCGATCACTGTCATATGTAACGAAATAACATGATAAATTGGACGGCAGATTGGCAAAAATACAAAAACATCAGCCGTTGCCGTCAGCTGTTACGTAATTAGTCATCTTAGTGCGTGCCACGGATAACAAAATAGCATTTCTGTAATATTCTACGAACTAGTATGTTATTCTAACCCTGTCAGCTGTTCTGAGTTTAGGACTAATCAATTTTCCCATTTCGTGACTAAATCAGCAATTTTACTGAATTCTTAGTGGCAAATATGTAACCACGTGATCATCAGTAACGGTTGTACACATTCATATTAATATAAACTATCATTAAAATTTCAGTTTAATCATTGTGAGAAGTGGAGGATTTGCGAAATACGCATGTTCGATGGTGTCGTACACATTAATACATATTAACTATCATTAAAATGCCACTTGAATGCACAGGGTCAAAAGTCATGGATTTGACAAATACAGCTATATGATGGCGTTGTATGTACATTTGGAGTTACAGAACGGGAATGGTTTTTTAATTTGAGCTGGGAATTGCTCCCATCGAGTTTCGTTTTATGTGGACGAATACAAGCATAAACATAACCACACTTTCTCCACAAATCCATTCAAGTTTGGGACTACGTGACAGGATTTTGTTGCACTATCAATATCACGTCGTTGTACACGTTACAACTGTCAAGGCTTTCCTAGTCAGTCCACAGGCTATCGTGGAGTCACCAAGGACCGGCAACATAATACCTGCTCCGTGTGCGTAATTCTCCCGGCTATTCGAGACATTACTCCAGGAGTTCCCCAAATTTACGCTCCTCTTGTCAGGCTCAAATCTCTCCTGAAGACTATCAATTTCATACATAACAACCATACGTCTTAAACGTAGCTACTACACAACCCGTCTGTCCTTGCTATGGTTGAAGTCACATATATGTCAATCTACACTTAAAATTAATATATTAAAAAACAATGTGTTTCTGTATTGCCGTATTCTGAATAGTTAAAATAAATGTCAGAGTTCGCTAAGTGACTGAGCACTTGAATTCTAGAAAATTGATCGATGGCATTTCTAGAAGGTATGCATCTATCGATCTATCAAGTTTCTAAAAAATACTAATTATCTTGGTGTTTGTCGGTCCTGCTAAAAGATTGTCATTGGACTAACTACCATATATAGATAAGTTGAAGAGCTATCATGTGATGGTAATACTTATAGGTAAATGAGTGAAGATGGTTTCTTTATCTACGTTTTAGATAACATTCTAGAAACTTCGAAGCTTAGTGAGTATCTTACAGTCATCCACATAATCATCGTGATTACGAACACTAACTTGACTGTGACGTGCAATAAATTAATCAAACAAATATCAATCTCATTACATTGATTCTGAATCAAGAGAATTACAATGGCTGGTAGTCTAGTTCCTATAGGGCGCGTTACGATTACTACTATGGAGGGGAGGGGGGGGGGCTGACTACCATCATCTTCACTCACGTGTTGGGAAGGTCCTTATTCTAACATAGAAATCTGTGCTACCCCGACTTCGTTCTTATAAACGTGATGACGTTATCGCGTACCTGCATGATTTTAGTTTCAGGCTGGAGATGGGAGTTCGGTTTATGAGAAATTGTCTAAAGGAACTAACCAATTGCAACTGCATATCAATGTGTGATGGATCACTACAGACATACGTCGTTTACCCTTTGCCCAGCAGGGGTAGCACAGATTTCCGTGCTGGAATAAAGACTTTCTCTATACGTGAGTGGAGATAATAAGCTTAACGTGTCGTATAGGAACTAGACTAAATGGACGGAAGGTGACTTGAAAAAAAGAGGAAGTCTAGCAAAACAATCCTACTAGGGCCTAAAAAAATGAAAAAAAATAATTGTTTGGTTCCAGTTATCCGACCCCACCTAGCTTTTTCCTAAACTATTTTGGACGTATTCGAAACCACACAATTGTTTTTATAAGGCCAATATTGCTACAGTTTATCATCTGATTCGACAAAATTCGTAATAACGCACCTTCTTTTCATCGTCTGATGTAACAAAAATACTGCCAATGGCAATGTGCACAACTGAAATCCAAAATGCCTGACATTTACATGCAGTGAGAGAAACGCACCTGAAACATAAAAACACCCCTACAGGATAATGGAACGCCCCAAGGACTTTAGCCAAATGCTTATGTAACATTACATAACCATACCTCATAGACTTCCTTTGTAAAAGACCACCTATTATGACAAAATCTTTTGGAGGTATTGGATCTCTTTCAGTTGAACAATTTTTCATCTACACAACTATATATACATACACATAGACAAAACGTGATGCCTATAGCACGCTGAACCTCAGTTCAGTTGTGCTAAAAATCATATCAACTTTGATACTGTAAAAGATATTACTGGCTCCCATTGAAATAACCAGGGAACTGATATGTGTAGACTTGCTACTGATTGAACGATAAACTTACTAACTGTGTGGTGATTTAACTCGCCTGATCTCAACCTTTGTGTCGACTCCCCCCTTTCACATAATATAGTTTGACGAGTGATGCTTTCAGCATGTGTCCCGGGTTCCGGCACTGTGTATTTGAATGACTGAAATACTCTCAATCAATGGGTCAGACACAACCGTGACATATGAACAAAGTTGTCAACTTCATAAAAGAGTTGAGGTCATGTCAGATAAACATTCTCCCAGCCGAGATTGTTTGTTCTATTTATCTAAATAGCTGTCGTTCAAATTGATACTTTGAACAGCAAATGTTCAAACAAACTAACTTGGTGATCGATATAGCGTGACAATAGGAATTTCAAAATAACATTTGTCATAGGAAAGTGCCACTTTACAACGTCAGACACATTCTTGTTTGTGGACCTTTGCACACACGTGTCCACTTACATACCAATCGCTAACCCACGGTTATGCAATGTTTATCATGGATTCGTAAATATCTTTTAATAGATCTATTAATGAAAGTCGAGAAAATGTTTCAGTGTCATACACTGCTTTTTTGAATTTTAGGCTAGTATTTGGCGCCAATTTTATGACGATTCATGAAATTGTATGTAAAAGTGGTAGACCTATTAACATCATTTTCACATACAAACATTTGTCTAAACACATGACTGAAACAGTGAAGCGTATTCCATATCTAAAAGGCTTTGATGTTGAAGATGTGAGTTGACAGAAGGGCCCGGCCCACAATAATTGCATCGCATACAGTTTGAAGTGATATAGTTGAGCTAGGTTTATATGTTTTTTTTTTGCTCAAGTGAAATGCTTACACAAAGCGTCGATTCAACTGTTCTAAATATAATGTTAACGCCAATGCTTGCCTTCTATGACACTGCAATTGTCTACTGGCACTCTCAGCACAGTTGACTGTATAGAAGACATTTCTCTATCCGAATTATAAATGACGTAATTGGATCATACATAAGTTATATCTTGATATAAGGTTTGAATTCTCAGTATTGCAAATGATGCGCCCACAACGTGTTAACAAAGCTTATGTCTCTTTAACATACATTTCATGCTTTCATTGTAGTGGTTGGCGTTACTTTTCGTAGTTGGAGCCTCATCGTGCTGCAACACACGTTAATGACCTTTACAGTGATAATGCCATGATATTGAACATTGGCGACGTTATACATAGTTACAAGATTCATGGTAAAAGTGATATTAAAATCTATCATTTACGATGGTATATTTCAGGCAACGCACCATGAGGTATTGTAAATTGTAGACCCCCCGTAAATCACGTATATCAAGTGAAGCGTTATTTACTTTAAAGTAGACGGTTCTATAAGATAAGACTTTATGAAGGTTCTCATTATGAGCGCAAGCTGAGTTTCACTGAGATAATATTTTTTTGGAGTTTTCTTCTCGGCATATCACCAGTACTCGTAGTCTTTTACTAACTTAATCATACTTAACTATCACCTGGTATTGATGGTATTGGCAAAATTCAATACTATGCACGTATACGGTATAGCCTTGATATGAGGGCACCAGTAGACGTCTATGTAACCCCGAGGATTGTTATGCAGCAAGTATTTATCGACGCTGGAAGGCGAGGAAAATAGTGGCTGCATCAAAGCAGGAATGGTAATATGATGTCCACCAGTGCCCGAATAAGGTCTGGCAATAAGTGTTTTATAACACATCACATATTCTTTCTAGTGTCAAAGGAAATCACCGATATGACACCTGAAATACTGTAACAGTGCCCTAGGGAAAACAAAAAGATTATCGCCCATTGTATGCAAATTGAGGTCACTGTGGGTCACTAGTCCATTCCACGTGATACTATCTAAGCCAATCACAGAGTCGTGTATGGAAACGGTGTTATAAAAGTATACACTAAAATATGAAGGAATTGACACCGCTATTTTACAAGCCACTGTGCAAGCAACGCCGGAAGATGATTGTTAATGCCACTGAAGACTTGCCTCAACATAATAGCAGTGTGTACTAGAATAGTTCAATCGAGGCTTTATTAAGTATTTAAACGAGTAAAATCTTATAACCTCAGTTTGTGCAAGTGTGATATATTCATTCCTGGATGTATTAAGCTAAAGTAACGCTCAATGAATGATTGATTGTTATAACAATATATAAGGGAGCATATGTTAAAACATATTAACTCACATCAGACGGCTTCAAATGCCTGGATTGCCCAATACTCTTTTAATTAAAAATTATTTTTAAAAAAACAGCTTAGCATAGTTCACCTTACTTAACCTCAAAGTTGACAAAACGCTTATCATATATACATGTCGTGATATCTAATCTCAATTTAAATGATATATGAGACAAGAAAGGACAGTTGATAAACCCCATTTGTGCGCATTAATCAGAAGGTGACGTCATACACAAAGGTTATAATAAACGAAAATATTTTATGATTAAAATATCAGACCTGTCTGTAAATCATTATTTGAAAAATTATCTTCCCTGGGGAAAAGTCATGATGGTTGCTGTATGGTTAGAGATTGTTTGGCTTTGAATCTTGCATGTTTCAGGTTCATTCCTCGACGCTGCTACCGCTACTGTTTGTTTCTGTATGGCCCAAGTCCTTGGGCAACCATTATTGTGCACCAATTATAACCCATCTGTCTATGATTGGGACCTGGTAGGCTAGAGGTTGTAATGTGAATGTTATAATCCTATGTGCTTACAGAAACCACTCCATGTGCAGTTTAGGACGTATTCAAGGGCCGTTGTGCTACTATATAACCGTGCTAGGTGTAATAATTGTATGATAGCGCTTTGAATAGAGAGTACTAGCGGGGAAAGGTGTTTATCACCATAAGTCTGTTACACATAATGTTATATTCTTTTTACGACTATACCAATCTGAAGAAGAGGCGATTCATTTTGTTAGTACTATAATCCAATAAACTCCATGATTTACAGTGGCAATTTTTTAGACAAATTTTATTACCTTTCAGTAGCTCCAAAATTGTAAATGTTAACAATAACACTAAATGACTGACGTTAAATGAATATTAATATGTCATTTACATTACTATTAAACACCGGATGTTTGGTATTTGGTATATAGTGTGACGGTGTGTTGTGTATTGTGTAACAGCGTGAAACACTTTGTAACGGCTCCTGTGTATCTTGCTTGATATATATATATATATATATATATATATATATATATATATATATATATATATATATATATATATATATATATATATAAAACTGGTGATATATACATTTAATCTTCAGTTGGCGTTTACTTGTTACCAGTGTGAATAATCACGGCGATGCTAGAAAACGGTACTTAAATATCCCGAGGTAAATGAAAAGTCTACTGAGGGTTCAAATAATGCCTTGCCCTGAACTGGATCTCGTTTTTATTTCATTTTGCACGTTTGTTTCCTTAATGATGCCAATATCGTTCCAATATGATGGCAATATAGCGTGTGTTAAGTATAAATTCTGATTACTAACGTCGAAATACGATGTTCTTACATCAACAGATGGACGAAATTTCCCGAGGGACAAATCAATCGTCTGCAAGAATCATAATTGATTTATAGTACCTTTATATTATACTGGACATAAAACATCATTTTGTCTACCCGATGACAATAATTTCTTATTATTATTTGAAAAAAATGGATTATTATAGTAAATTCATAATTTGTACGAGTAATAGGAACATGTATCGACACACACGGCAATAACTCAACAGCATAGTAATTACTATGAAAGGTAAATTATTTCATTTGGCATTTCACCGTTTCACATTGTAATGTCTCGTGAACCAAAACGTTATGCGCCTTAAAGGAGTCTTATCAACATTTCTTGTTCTTGTGAGGTTGTTGATGAAATGGACTTATAATACCACAGTGGTCTGTGTACAAACCCCATGCCTGTTTATAAGCCCCTCTTCCATTGTCCCGACCTTTTTGAATGTGTTTACTATTCGCATATAAGCCCATTCCCTCGATGATAAGGTGAAATTAGTGTTATGAAACGCTGTAGGGTTGTTTAAGGAAAATAATTATGTGACTTAACGTTGAGACTGACAGACGTCAACATATCACAAAATGGACGTCTCAGAACCTTCAGAGGGAGAAACCATTTTTATGCTGGATCAGGACTGTACATTTACTTCAATGTAATGTAGTGTTAAGATTATGTAAATGCTGCGAAAAATAGCATTTGTAGAGATAGGTCAAACAATATTTGTGAAAATGATATTTACTGTAGGTACATTGTGCTGATACTTAGTATTAGTTTTGATAATCAATTTATCTAATAAAAGCAATGGGCGTGGTCCTTAACATAATTGACTGCAAGTGGTCTCAGGTATATATTGAGGTGTTCTGATATAATCAGTTTATTTTTACCCACAATTAATATAACAGTGGCTAAATGGAGAGTCAGGAAATAGCTTACAGCTAGTCTGGGCCTGTCCCCTCACATATTTATATACAGAAATTCACAGCAAGGTACTCAATATGACTCAATATATATAAGGTATTATGTACATACGATTAAAAATAAAAAATATACAGTTGAGCAGTTATACTGTGCCAGTATATGTTGTTTGAAGATTTGTTCGAAACGATATAAAAATTAATACATTTAATGTTGACAGGGACGTCATTCCAAATTTGTGGGCCCCAAAAAGAAGTAGAAAATTGACCTGGGTTCGATCTGGCATGACATGGATATAGCTTTTGATACGAATTGAATATCATACTCGTGACTAGTAACTCTGAAATAATCATACAAAGAATGTGGAGATTATTGGTGGATCAAAGCATAAATAAAAGCGCCTACTAAATATGTATGAAGTTTGAAACATCTAGAATATTCAATTTAAAATACAAATGAGCCGAAAGGAAGATTTAAACAATATCATACGAACAATCATGTTTTGTGCAGTTCAAATACAATTCAGGTGTGACGAGTAAGTATTACCCCAAACCTCAAGGCCATATTACAATCTTCATCTACTAACAAATTAAACTGTGCATTCATACAAGTAGTGGTAACACCTTTCAAGGCGATTACGTGAAATATCACGAGAAATATCTAGTACTAACAAGTATAGCAAAAATGATGGCTTAATACAGGCTCATTGCTAATGTAACTGTTGGTTTGAAATGGCCAAATCCATTACATAGAGTACAATGCATATAACTTGAACTTGGTAAATAGTCCATCATGGACAAGTTCACAACGGTGATCTGTAATACGGTCAAGGAATGCACTAGTACATGCATGGGAATATCTGCCAATAAAATGATGGCCAACAGAGATTTCTCGAATGTCGATAAAAACATTGGTTTGCACAATGTTTTAGAGTTACTGTATTTATTGAAATACACTGACGGTTACAGTTGATTACTTCCTTCGCTGTAGCTACATAAACCATGGGATACTGTCATAGTTATAACGTTGAAAACGTATTCGATGTGTGGTTAAATTTGTTTCATATTCGACTTAATAAATAATCGAGCCAAGATGTTGGAAATGTTTGCTTTTCATACCAGAATTCAAATTTGTATTTCTTCTCAGAATTCATAGATCTGTATTCGTACAACATGATAATATTATACATGTACGACTGCGGTTTAACCGGATTCCAAAGAAATCTCATCAGAACTATAAAACAGTGGGATATGAAGTAGACTAGCATCATATACTGTGACGTGCACTGCAACAAAATGGCACACCATATCAGAGTGATATGAGCTCAAGTTATATGGCTAGAGGCGATAGATTCTGTTGATATCAAAAATAGCATCGGAAGAATACGGATACTGGCATCCTTCATATCCTTGTCAGCCCCTTGGATATAACGATAAGGAATATAGGATGTCGGGATTACTATCAAGATGGAAAAGATGAGATAACCCCAATACAAGTAAAGCAAAGCTGACAAAGAAAAGAATTGAACAAATACACTTATATTGAAGCGAACTATATTCCTTAATATTTAACAAGGTATGCGCCTGAAAAACAACAATCATGAACATTGAACTCAAATCAATTCACATTTAAAGTGGTCGTATGGATGAGGATTGGGTGTTTATTTTGGACTTTTTAAATTATAGAACAATTTTATCATGGCTTCCTGCTTGAAAAATCAATGTGAAACTATAAACATAAACGAAGTCTGAATTTGTAACTCAATACATTGGAAAAGGGTACAAAATGTGCAAAAAGTTTATTAAACATTTCATACGTTTATTAATAATTAAGGGGATCAATTGTGTTCCCAAATAGATAATGTAAATACCCCTGGTGTACTCATTTTTAAGTATCACATCTGCGTCGTCACTATATAGTATGTGTATGTATGTATGTATGTATGTATGTATGTATGTATGTATGTATGTGTGTGTGTATGTATGTATGTATGTATGTATGTATGTATGTATGTATGTATGTATGTATGTATGCATGTGCATTTGTAGTTTGATGACATTTAGTCGGATGAAAAGATTATTTTGTACTGAGGAGAATATAGAGGTATAATAACAAGCTGTATTTACTCATGATTTAACAATTACTCCATACAATTGACATCTTAGAGAACATTTTCTATGATAATTATACCGGCTTGATTGTTCTTTGTCGAGATTTTGTCTTCAAAGAGAAATTGCTTTTAACAAATCAACCCCCTACAACTATATACATTTCAACGTTTGAATGCTCGTCGAAGCAGATTTTTCACTCGACGGTTTCAAATAAGTATTTAAGTTTAGACCTTAACTCAACCAGACAGCGCATTCGCACTTGTTAATTTAATATTGACAAGTGACAAACAGTAAGCGATATGTACTTATTTCTTCAGCCGAGTATTATTAGATGGGCTTACTGTGAATGATGCACAGATGGATATTGCAGATATTACCCATGTGGGTGTGTTTATCAATGGATACATTTTATTCTCGACTTTTCATTCTCAGTTGGTTTCATTGAAATAAAAGCTTTAGAAACACTGCACTTTCTAGTCCTAAAGCAGTGATCTGAACGTAAAAATGTTTCGTAAAGCGATCTGTATTCAAGTTAGTTAATGGGTGATATGGTATATTATATATCTTTTTACTTGACCACTTTCTGTGTACCAACCATTTTTCTTTGTTTTCATACCATGTTAATTAAAGCCTTTAAAACCTCAAAGTACGTAGTAGAATGTTCCTAGAAGTAAATCATTATACTCTGTTCCTGCAATGGGGTTAAACGTAAAAAAAACCCCAAAAACTATGAGATTATTATGGAACAATTTATTCTTTTAGAACTAGTAAATATGACTAATTGACAAAAATAACATTTCATACGTAAATGCATTATTTTATAATTATGAATATATTTAGCAATTTTGGATCGTTGCGAAACGTTCCCAAGTTTTGATTGTTGTTGTTTTGATTTATGTGAATTTATGCAGAATAAACTGTTCATGAATGACAAAGCGACTACAATTACAATATCTACATCATTCTGCAGATTTTTTTGGGGAAAAGAGAAGGAAAATATTCTTGCCATCCGCTTCTTATTCAGTTTTATCTATATTTTCGTGTTCGACCTTTACAGTTCAGGCACATATCTTACAAATGATGTATAAAACCCACTGATATCCATTATGCTATTCTGAGATGTAGGAAGATTTGAATCGGTGGTTCATATATTGTGTCGTGTTTGTGATCAAAATACTAATAGATATTGGCAAAGGTTCCTGAAGTATGAAGTTTAATCAACATTTTGACGAACTTGTCGTTACATCTCTAATTCATACAAAACTACTATTCATCCACATTTTGTTACTTTTGAAACACTTAGTTGTTTAAGCACGTAGACGCAAGCTTCGCTTTGAGTTGCACGGAAGCGTAATTTCTATATCACAACTATACTATACCCACTTATCTTTTCTTTTTCTTTTTTACATTTGGCAATTGAGATATCATGTTGTTATTTTACTTTCATAATCAACGTGTTATTTGAAAAATTCAAATATTATATGCAATCGACAAAGTTGTTCATTACGATAATTTTGCATTTGTTCTTCACCTTTGTGCTATTACAGTCTAGAACAAGTGGTTGCTTGTAATTACACGTCACATGTAATTCATGCGAAGAGGAAATTGCAGTAGCAATTGCAAAAAAAATATAAGACACTTGAAGTTTACATTTCTCATATAAAAATGTTGAAGTGGCATATCTAATTTAGCACTCTGTATTCGCCGGCGGTATGACTCTAAATGTTATGACAGTCGTCACAATTCCTTGAGTTGATTTTAGCTGATGCCTTTTAGTTATTGAAAGAAATCCCCATTAGTGTACATCAATAACTAGAATGCCTAATCAAGGTTGAAGTTTTCGAAACAGGAAATATCATATGATCACGTATGCTAATTGAAAACGAAGACCCTGTATTTCAATTAAATGTAAAAAAAAAATTGACAAAAACAACGTATGCTTTGAAGGATGTTCGGCTTCATGTCTATCCATCCGTTGGACTCTTCGTCATATTGTCAGCAAAAACAGGTTATGATACAAATGTCATCACTGACAGAGTGAAAAATAATTCATATTACTTTAATGTTATTATCACACGTACAACAGCAATAAATCTTGAAGATGAGCATGTGACGACAACCGTAGTAAGTGTTTTAATAAACCCGGCTTGGGATCCAGTGAAATACCGATCCGTTGCCAATCGCTAGGTAGATGTTTCCTCAACAATTTTGATTAAAATGTGATACTGGAAATTCCGAAGAAATTTCGAAAGTAATTTCTATGTCGATAGGATTTTATAATTCGCAGGTAAAACATCTCATTACTACTACAATTGATAAAGAAGAAATGTTATTCTCTATGTACATGAAAATGTAAAAATAGACATATTTTGCTTTTTGGATGATAAATGTACACTTTATATGAAACAAAAGAGCTGGTTTGGATCATGCAGTACTGTTGGCATCTTGGCAATGGGAGCATATAAACATATTCCTAAATTCTAAGATGTGACGGATTCGTCGTATAGGCCTCTACAGCCACAATGACGATGTCGGTTGTATGATAAAGGCACAGCATTTGCAGTATATAATCATTAGATCGAGCAGTCTACTTTTATGATGGAGTTAATAGGTCGATTTCCCACTAGGACAGGAGAGTGCAAGGAAGTACTTTGGGATGTAAGTGGCATACAGTAGACTTAAAACATCAAATACTGTCGAAAATCACTCTGGAATGTCATATCTTGTAGCGTATGACAGTGCGTCTGTACATAAACGCTATTGGCTGGCTTAAAAGCTATACTGCCTATTGTGGCAATTTAAACACATTTGGAGGATAAGTAGGTGGATTTTTTGACCGAGTGTTCGTTACAAACTGAGATACAATCATGAATATCATGTGAGCAGAAGGTGGTTTATTTATCACATTTTCTGTAGCGAGAACGAATCCCCAAATCACGCCACAATCACCTGTTGCTTCAGCATAGCTGTGTATTAGACAATTATCTAGCTAACTATAATCCATGGGTGACTATAAGTGGTTATGATTTGATCCTTTCTATCCATATTGTAACGGTTCAGATACTCATATACGAGGCGTAATCAAATCTCATTCACATAAAACTGTCATACATACCATACAGAATATGTAACATACAAGATTAGTTATGTTTTAGTTTTTCATCATTTGGTGTTCGAAGTTGGACTGTAACCATTTTACTTCGACAGCAATTCCCTGGCTGGTATGTACTATACTATCTTGCCGATGTAACACGATCGTACTAGTATCAACATTATACACGGGTTATCCATTTCGCATCCATGCATAAAGGTCTCCTAAACAATCCAACCATATATATGACACTTACGATAGCGACAAACAGCTAAACACCCATCTCTTGTGAATAAATCGTTACTAAACATGATCGTTTCGGGACCTGTGACATTTAACATGAGTTTGTCATCACCTAATAAGACAGATATAGTTACAGTTATTTGCAGTAGGCACGCAGAGGCTGTATTCGCCTCTCTCCTTACAGTGAGTCATTTGTAGTACTGCTGGGTTTTATTTCTTCTGGGGTTGTAGTAACATTTGCAAGAAATATAATTTTACCGTTACTGTATCAATTTCAATCTAAAGCAAAATGACTTTCAAAATTAGAATTCTTTTACCTCAAATTCTTACAATTAGAGTATGCAGTAATCAGAAAGTTTCCGACCATGCTATGAATTAAACAGCGAGTGCAGATGAGATCAGATTTCTTAACCAGCTGAGCTACTTGACACACAGCATGGGGCTAATTTAGTGGGAGTTTACAGAGGTCGATTATATAGTAAAATAGTTTGGCTTGGAGATAATTAGATTTGTAAAGTATATGGGGTTAATATAGTTCCCTCAAGTGCCATAACAGCAAGGCCATGGTCAGCAAAAATGGCCTCCTCGGATATATTCTTTTTCTCGAGTTAACGTTTGCCTTGTATAATCTTGAAAACTACCACCTTCGTGAGCTGACACTGACAAAGATTTTAAAGTAATAGGATAAATTATGAGCATTACGTTAAATTTTACGAGTTTAGACCTATAGCTAGTATCTGCCTTCAACCTAATTATCTTTGACTTTTGATGTGCATTTCCGACGTCACGAGTATTACTTTGACAAGGCATAATTTTGTCATCCTCCGGCATTCATAGTCTTAGATCATAAGGTCAACTCTTTTATACTCTAATACTATTTAATTATTCACAAGAGTTGTACTTAGAACTGCACAAGCGTAACACATAAAACAAAGAATAATGTTATTACAACATAAGCGATCATTCGACATTAGAGTGACAATATGGATGAAAAATGGCTATATATTTTGATTTAACAACTTTTTCTTCGTTTTCAGCTCGTTATTTGCTTTGAAAATGTTTTAAAAAGTATGAACCGGAATTTGTTTGTAAACACACAAGGTAAACTCACAAGTAAACATAAGCAATTGAATTATTCATGAATGGTGATGTATCAATGTATAGGGAAGCTACAAACGCATGCATAGACTGGGTATGACGTAGCGATTACTTGTGTTTGCCTAGTTTGTTTACAAATCATTACCTGTACGTACGATATCTAGCATTTTACACATTTCATTTAGCTTTCTGTAATTTATTGAGTGGCAAGCATGTAATATGTTATTTCATATCGTCTTTTCAAGAAGAAAAACATAGTAAAGCTGTTTTCATTAAAACCCAAAATACACACATATTTCTCATCCATATTGGCACTTTAATATACTTTGAGTAAAAGGGCGTTGCAAGCTTATTTTCAACATTCTCTTGCAAAACAACCATTATTTATCAATCAGCCATACCTTGTAATAGTTGGTTTTCTATTTAAATTAGGTGTGTATTATTCTCCTAACCTTGGGCGCTACGAGTCACCAACCCAAGGTTTTAGTAATAATGAAGTACGGACGCTCTGGTATGGTAAAATAAATTGCCTCATTTTTTAAACATGGGTTTGCTGATAACCAGTTAGCCTGGGCAACTTTGAACTGACATCAAATTCACGATATAGACAGACTCTTCCTTGAAAAGTTGGTTGATTCATACTTTGTTCTCAACTTCCCAAATAACTATATGACCATGATGGTAATGACCCCTGCAGTCTGAAATTCATTTGAATGCTAAGCTACTGCATTGCTTTCCCACATGTTATATTCGACATCTTACAACATCAAAAATTAAAACGTATGTTTCCTCTAGGGACTGTCGGCCAACAAACCACATACTATTTCCCCGAGGGCGGGCAAGAGATAAACAATACCAATACCACGTGACCTATACTTGAAGAATCGCGATGTTGAAGATGACTGAGATGTGTTACAACATGCTATATCCGACTTGGGGGCAATATCAAAACTTATGTTTAATGAATGTATTCTGTTGCATTCAAAGTATACTTTTTCAACGTTTTTTTTTGATAACTTAAGGGCTGGGCAACATCAAACGTTCAATGAATATACGGTACGTACACATTTTACACGGCTTTAGAATACCCTCAATATATTGTAAGCTACACACACATAACATACATACATACATACATACATACATACATACATACATACATACATACATACATACATACATACACACAGTCTCAGACACAGACAGTCACATACACAGACACACACACACACACACACACACACAATAAATTCATTAAGAAATGTTGGCTGGAAACAAAATTAAAATCATCATTGGGTGATAATGTGTATTTGGTCGAGTCCCCCCACCTCGCAAAAAGAGAAAATTTCAGCAATTATATGATTTCTTTATTGAGAACTTGAAATATTGTAACGACCCCGTTAACCGAGATAAATCCATGGGAGTTGTATAGTCGTATCACAGGTAATGTTCTGTATATTCTGTTGAACAATGATTTCACGAGTGAGGGAGTTCTATTCTAAACTGTACAGTATACGGCCCTATATTGCAGCACAATACTACAATACTATACCGGACAACAGACTGCGTCTTTCTCACTTTTCCTTCTATATTAAACAAGTGCATTCTTTCCACTAGCCAGTAAACACCCGACAAGGCTATAAAAGCAATAACGGTTTTAAATATGTCGAATTAGAAAGAAAACACAGCTGTGACTGTCTGGTCTAGCATTCCAATCAAGTCGCAGATGTTGAAGTTGCCATGGTAACGTATAATATTGCATGATTGTGCAAATCTACATTGATCGTAATCTTCAGTTTTCATCACAAACTGTCGTCTGGACTGAGATTTACATGTACATGGATTTATTGACAACTGTGTACCATCACTCTCCCAAAAACCACATTGACTTTTTCCACGCAATTCCATTATCCATTCTTTTTTTATATTAGTTTCGATTAAATGAGCTTAGCGGATATACGCATGGAATTGCCTTGCACCGATGTACATTTTGTTAATGTGGCATTTCGGCAATCCAGCGTGTCTAGGTGACCTCGCAATGAAGCAAATTATTCATTTGATTGGATAACGAATTCAATGACGTAACCTTTTCCTTGTCAGACCGTCTGGCATTTCTGTAGGAAAGTGCCTGAATTATATAGTTGACAAGCAATACAGTGAGACTTAAATGCACACAAAAAAACAGCTGTGTATTCAGAATCGAATCTGGGTTACTGTAATACGTTCACTGATATCGCAGAATGATAAAAGCGTCACAAGTTCTTGGGGTTTTTTTTGAACGAAATAGTTTCTTCTGAAAAATTCCCATCCTGTTTTCACAGTAAACATGTAATCTCTAGTATGCGCACATATCTGAACAAAGACGCAATGCTGCGCGGGAAATAAAAATAAAATTTAATACGTCCGTAAACGTCGTGGTCGGTTTGAAAGTGTCGTGTGTCTGTGTTCGTATTTCTAGATCTGATGTCATGAACGACTTAGTCTGACAGGTGTTATTGCAGTAACGGTTCCATATAGTATGATAGTATTGAGTCACTATGCATGTAACCTATCAGCTTTGTTTTCAACTGAAAACTAGTGTCAAAACAAGCAGATTGGGGTATTTAATTTGTGGTGACACCACGTGACGTTGTCTCATAAACCCTTTCAGGACATCCCAAATACATGGCTGAACACGAAGTAAGTACAGTAGAGCTTCGTTATAAGATTCGAAAGTTAAGTAAGTCGCCAAAAGTGTCATTTCATCATCCACAATCGTATCTAAGTTGATAGCAGTAATCAATACAAGTGTATTCACGGCAGATATAACCCTTAGTTTATAAGTATGGTGTGCTCTGTTCAAATATTCATTGTTTAAAAGTTGTCAGTTGCCGGCTGATATTGATGATGTGTAATTATAGAAAAGGAAAACGTGCTGAGTTATGGTACGGAGATAATAATCCATGATTCAAAAGTGACATACCGCACATTTCGAGTTGCAGTGACTGTCATGCATTCCGTTTAGGGTATGAAGTGGTATAACGACTTTTCTTCACAACTCACACCACTACATAGTGGTCTGAGTCGACATCAAACTCTTCGCTTTAATGATAATGCCGTTTGATATGTCGTTTTTACACTACTATATGTCAGACTTTACGCCCTATACAAATAAAGGGATATCTCTTTAACATTCAAATTGTCGACTACAAGAGGTGAACACGCTATCATATGCGTATTATCTAAGTTCATAAATTTAACTTCATTTTTACATCAAGAAAGCTCACCAAAGCTCATATGCTTATAAGTTCATTTTCGCAATGTTTGGTAGACTAGGTTTAATACAGCTTGCGTTGACTGGTAGAATATACTTGGGTGTAACTTGTCAAGTCTATAATCCCTACGATTCATCTGACGAATCTAAGAATCTTACCATATCTTGTTTAACTCTCCCGATAATGCATCTGTGCTTTCACTCCTTTATTTCATTAGCATTCATCAACGTTATGTACACAGATGATTTCGTCGTGGAATGCAACCATTTTTTTACAATGTGTATGCATGTCACATATCTTGCTCGTTAGGCGAAAGCTTAAATCTTAAAAAGCACGTAAATATTTACATGATTGAAATTGCTGCTGACAATTCGGAATAGTCGGTTCACACGAGGTTAACATACAAAGGCTATCGGGTCCTTTCAATATACGGAAGCAGCCAATCCTCGTGGCTTACACAGAAATTTATTGGAGGGAAATAGACTCTGGATGTGTTTAATTCCTCAAACAGTTTGATAGCTGTCACCTCATCTGATCATTTGGCTTAATCGTACACTGGAATGCATGCTGTAGTTGTATCAGTGACGCCATAAACTAAACTAAATGTCATATGCAATATTATGAAATACTAAACGTAAAAAGTACCCGACTGTCTAATATAGTACTAGGCAACCTTACATAGTAATCCCAAGTAAATGCCCAGCTTTCGAAAATGTGAGAACCGAGGGCTTCCCACTAAAACCTAGTCTTAAAATACACTTGCAGTATACGTTTAAAATCTGATCAGTCAAACATGCGAAAGCCTCAAACGCTTCGGTCTAATCCTAATGCGTTGGTTTTTTCCCAACCCACACGTCGAATCCCCTGTGGCTTTCTTTCGCCAATTCTTGTATTAACCAAATGCCATTTCATACACAGAATAGCACGTGTTTTACCTCCCGAAAGGTTATATTGTAGGGATGGGATGGGATGTGTGTGTGTGTGTGTGTGTGTGTGTGTGTGTCTGTCTGTCTGTCTGTCTGTCTGTCTGTCTGTATGTATGTATGTATGTATCTATGTATCTATGTATGTGTGTGTGCCTGCCTGTCTGTGTCATCGGTTTCTCCAAAAAGGATGGATATCTGGTACACATATTATTTAGGGTAATGGGTAGAACTGATTACGTTTTGGTTAACAACAATGAATATTAGTGACTCATTTGCATAATTAATGCTTGTCACCAGTAATTAAGCTATATCTTAAGAACGCACACTTCAGATTCAATATAATTTGGTAAATACTTCAAACATAACAAAGCACATATATCCTGAAAAACGTATTTATGAAGCTTTTAATTTTAATGAGTCATTTTCATAATTAATAATTTTCAGTAATTAGACTATATCTGAAGACTGCAATCCTCAAGTTCTATATAATGTGGTACATATGTTCATTATACCAGGGCAAATGTATCTTCTAAACCTTATTAATTTAACTGCTAGGTTTGATTAAATATTTTAATAATTAATGATTTCAGAAAGGCAAAATAAACAAAAATAATGTGTTTCCGATAACCTGACCGACCCTAGATTAAGCCGCCAACCTTTAACATTTTGTGCATGCAAAAAAGGTCAATTAATGACATTTCATGTAAATTTACTTGCCAAACTATATCTCTTCATTTCTTTTTGTAATCATATTCCAGAGAGAAGCGATGTTTTTTTAGACTACAACAGCACAGTCTGCATATTTTGTTCGTCTACCTTTGATCATGAATCACATATAACTGCCTTCATTTACTTCTTTTACACATCATTAATTGTTACGGAAGTATTGTGTCCAACGACTATCTTTGCATTGAAGCAATTGAAAAAAAACCCACATAAATGTAAAAGCAAATAAAATCCCCGCTTACCCACCCTGTTTTCTGAAGTTAAGTTATCAAAAACAAATATTTTTTTGTTGCTTGTTCTTTTTTTGCCAAATTAGGCTACATCTCAAGAATGCCCGCTTCAAACTTGATAATTTGAAACATACTTCAAATATAAGGAAACGCACAGGTTCAAAGAAGCTTGTTGATGCACCTTTTACTTTGATTAGTAGTTAAGGAATTTCAGCTATTATGCTTTATCTTAAAGGGTTCTTTATACTTTTTGAGGACTCGTAGTTTTTACTCACATTGTTCTAATTACTGAAGCATACTTAACCATCACTTACAGTTGACTAAATTCAATCCTGGTATTAAGATATAACTTATAAAAGATTCGATGACGTAATTTAGTGTAGGTATGAAAAAATGCGTCATCAACTGTTTTAATAATGGCAGATAATTGTACATGGGTCGACATTAACGTTATACTAGAATAGCTTAATTAAGATTTTATGCAAGCATTTTCACTTGTCTTGAGTGAAAAACTTGCAAATTCAGCTTTCAAGAATGCACTCTTCAAATTCTGTACCTGTCTGTCGCATGTTTCGTTTGTTAGGAATTATATTTTAAGAACGCACACTTCAAATTTCATATATGTTGATACATGCATTGCTATAGATTACTTGTGTAGATTGTCATTGTAATCAGTCATTTACATGACTAATATTTTAATAATACAAGATTCAAATTCCCTATAATTTGGGACAGGTGTTGATTTATAATTTAGTATAAAGCTGGACTATTCATTTATTTACATAATTATTAATATTCAGTAATTAGGCAATATCTTAGGTATACAAATTTCTTATAGTTTAGCAAAAAAAGCAATTAAGGGGTGTATATCACGTGTGATAGCTTTAGCTCAGAGTTAACATTCCAACAATTATTGTGTGTAGGGACAAATACCTTAAGACTTTGCTCTAGTGGAAGGCATTCAGCTTAAATCTAGTTTACTTCTGGACTGGAATGCCCGTAGAAGTGACATTTACGAGGTAGTGAGGGGGTACAGTTTCGTTTTATATATATATACCCATACTAGAAAATAGCACTGAAATTTCAAAAAAGACTGATACTTCTATTATACGTTTTGGACTATTATTTTCCAATATTCAGAAAAAGGTTTGTTGAAGGTTGATCTCCTATTCGTTAGTATAATACAATGCTATCGATTCTTTGTTCGTGTATCGCCCAGATCATACCGTCACATTTTTATTCACTTATTCTTGATAACAAGATAATATACAGCTAACCAGATTTTATCATCGGCCATTTGTAATAGCTGTTGTGTCGTGATCTAAATCATCTGGCAAGGGTTAGAGTTGACGACCATAGTGTTTTGTAAGAACTCGTATAAATGCTCGCACAAACTTGACACGATCAACGGTAATTACAGTTGAAAATACATAGATTTATCTCTCTTTTTTTAGTAGAATTCGAGGTGAAACGTGGCATACAAGTGCAAAGACCCTGTTTAATATCCACTATTTCACACTTAGTATTGGTGGGTGTACGGATGTCGTTGCAAATTATGTGGCAACTTTAGAACGCTTTGCATTGTACACATGGTAGATAACTAAATGACTGTCAACGAATTGGGTGATACGAGTGATTGGTAAAACGAATCTCCGCTACCATGCACTTAAAGATACTTTCTGTTGACGCTTACATTGAAGACAGCAACGCTATTGCAACATTCAAAACGCGACATTCAAGTTCATTTCAATCTCCGAGAAAAAAGTATCCAACGAATTTTGGTCACGTGATATAAAAGGAGAACCATAGCTATCGGATATCACATTATTTCTCAGGTTTAGATGGCTTCTTGAGATCAAGAGTATTACAACATTCGCCGTCAGTCACAAAATATTCAAGGCAAGGTTAGGTTGAATTCTGAGGGTATATTATGTTGCATGCCTTGGATTGGCAGCAAATAATAGACGTACACGCTGTGAACAGGTAAACGTGGTAACCGATGTGAAGCAGAGAAAGAACATATAATCCAATGACGAGGAAACAAAACACTTACTTTGCCTCTTTTATAAATAGTCTAATATTGCTTACTTCCGTTTCTAATGAGATATGCATAAAGAGTCATTCTCTTGGGTTTAAATTAATATGGGTTATGACGTTGCCAATATGTGTATCTCTTATGTCATTCCACACTCGACGCCATAGCTTCCAGGAGCATCACTGCGTCATCTAAATAATACCAGAGAATATTTTGTATCTGATATTCAAAACAAGCTGAGATTTTTTGAAATTCACCAAAACTGAAAAAACATAATGTTTAATACATGCCAACAACTTCTGTAATATGTAAGATAAATTTTATCTTGAAAAGAAATATTTGCTTTTAAGCATGATTAAGTATATACTGTTCTTTTCTTTGTTAGGGTGAGCCTATATTTTTTAATGTTTCTCATTACTTATTCATGGCAACTGTGGGTCTGTCGGTCAGTCGATTTAAAACAAAACAAAGTAAAAAATGGTAAAAAACAAAAATCATCCTCATGTTTCCCAGCCTCTCCATTTCCTCCTGTCTGTCTTCTTTTTATTGGATTCCTGGCAACAAGCCCTTTCCCAGCTTCTCTATACAATTGCCATGTTCTCTGCCCCCTACTTAAATAACTTCCGTCATGAAAGAAATGCTCTGTTCGTGAACAAGTGTCGTCGTCGCCGCTATGACCGTAGATGACGTCGACAGTTCAGACACTTGCCTTTTTGCCAGAGAGGGCACTGTTTTACAAAAATATTAAGGGCGGGCGAAAAAAAAATATTTTTCTTATTTTAATGTCGGAGCTGAACATTTGGGTCGGTCGGGTAGTGAGAAAAAGAAGAAATAAATAGGGTCACCCTTATTGAAATATGACTGGGCAAAATTAGATACTACCGATGCATAAAACCGTTTAATTTCTCTTTGTGTACTTACTACGACTCTTCTGGGCAACAGCCTTGAGGACATCAATAAATGTGCTTTCGTATTCTGGGTCATGCATCGAGTTATATTCCTTATAAATGATTGTCATGTTCCTATTTCCAAATTGATATTCCAGTCCCTCAGCAGGTTGCCTTAGCAATCCAAACGAATCGACTATAAGACCGATCCTGCTCCAACCGAACTTGTCGGCTATAGCCACACCGAAACCACCAAGCTTGGCGAAGGGACCGAACAGCCGAATCATCGTTGCATAGTTCCATACTTTGTCTAAAAATCCTAGGTCCGAACAAATATCACAAATGTAGGATATATTCCAATAGCTTGCTAGTTGTCCTACATGTGTAGCCTCTTCCGAACAACCTGGTCCAATGAAAGCGATGTAAGAGTTCACCATTTTTTTATCAACGATGTGACCGACCGTGTCCGCTGACCAGCACCAGGTAAGATATTGTTCAAACACCAGGGTATGTCCTGGTAGCAGTGTCGGGTCGGCATTGACCTTGTCCAAGGCGATATAAAAGGCAGCTCCAGTTTTTCTGACAGCGTATGGTCTGTTCGGTAGCTGAGTCATGGTAAGAAGGATAGTGAAATCCGTCTGCACGGTCAAACTTAGGCAACAGCTCCATACTACAAGTAGTACCCATAGAAACATATTTGGAAGTTTATATAGTGAAAATTGCAATTTGTGTTTCGGCTATGTACCTTCTCTAACCTTTCAAAATCATGAACGTCCAAATATGTATCCGTCACCTACCAGTTTTCAGATGTTCGGTGTTTTGGCATTGAACTTCACAAGGTGAAAGGACACTTGACGAACCCGATACGTCTGTGGCAACGTATTGGCGAATGGTGTTAAAACTTTTCGAGTGCGACGCTGCCAGCAACTCATACAGTTATGTAATGCTGTTTTACACAAGGGTTTATATTGTATCCAGAACGTTAGCAGTTCACTATATCACACACGGTATTTTTTCACTGTCGCTTTTTACCAGCGATAACTATCAAATACACATGTTTTCCACGACACTGTTGTATATAACCAATCCCACAGCGGCTCAAGAATGTTAGGCACGCAACTCATCGGGTTGTCAAATAAAATGAAATGTGTCGGTCTCACAACAGTGGCAACATCAACACACTCTCTCTCTCCCTCTCTCTTCCCAGTCTGATACGTAACGGGGACAGCAGATGCAGTGCTCGATGCGCTTGAAGCTAACGATTATGTTTTACGTCCAGCGCCCAATCAAATCGTCTCTCTGTTTGTTGTGTGAGATATTCACCATTGAGACCTAACCTCATAACGGCACAGTATAGATACTACATTAGTAATAGCAAATCACCGGCTTTGAATAATAACATCACACAATGAAGAGTAACACATTCCGTTATTTACAGGTAAAAAGTACCAGTGTCATTGCATACGAGATGAGGGCGTGTGCGTGAATGACTATACAGTCATTGCTGATCACCAGTACAAGTTGTCGACATTTGTTTCCATGGTAATAAGTATTATGATCACATCACCTTTTCGAGTCCTGTGGCACGACTGTAAAAAATGGTTTCATCATTTTTAAAGATCGTTAGTTCTCATGATGAAGCAGTAGATGGCACGGGGCTTTTTCATTGTCACAGGCTGCGAGATGATGTCCAAATGTGTTTGACCGAATTTTCACTATCCCTGATGTAATGGCGACTATTGAGTGTTATGCGGTGAGCGGATATAGTCGTTCGCTAAGAGACCAGTGTCGAAATTAGTTCATGACCGTGAACGCTAAAGATTTATTCCAACATTCTTCGATAAATATCTTGTATGAAATAACCGGCGGGTGGGGGGGGGGGTAGTTAAATATACTAGGGGAAGATGAACAGAATATACCGAACTCGAGATAATATTGATCCGAACAAACGGCAAAATCAACTAATGATGAACTGCTCGGAAGAAAAAGAGACATATTAACCCATAAAAGTGGCTAGATGACGTCATAATTTAGTGGCAAAAATTGACTATATTTCAATATTTCAATATATTGGCTAGTAACCTCGGCTTTCAGTCTCTGATTGAAAGTGTTTTGTATAGTCACTGATTTCAAGTGAAACAGTACAATGGCATATATCGTCCGTTTAATCAAACCTTCAGTCGTGGTTGTCTGGTGTATTTTCTTTGGGTTTCTTTCTCTCTCATTTTCTTCTCTATCCTTCAATAAGATGCTGTCTATCATGTTTAAAAGTGCTATTTGATGTCTGACTAACTACTGACAACGTAACAATGAATGTTACTGATAAACACCGGCTTTTGTTTCTTCCAAAGCAGAGTGCTACGTGATTTGCATATTTCCCTGGCAGAAAATATGTTAATGATTGAAAATGGTGAAGCTGTGTCTCCATAGTAAGAAACCCTTCGTCAGCATGGTGACAGAATTTACCCGCATGCGCTATATCTGTGGTTTATTAAAGGCAGGTGGACAACTCGTGGGGTAGGTAATACCCAATGTGTCGCTGTTTTGGTTTTAATAGCTGAAGAAGATACGAACGGACTCTGAAAATGTTACCCTGTGGTACATCAACTGTCTACCTACCCTCCATAAGCGTTAAACATTAATACTTGTTAATTTATTCCTGTGTTTTAAGTTATTTGCTACGACTTGATTGGTTAAGATATCATGTTATGTGCAAATAGGCACAACACGGTCAATTTTTATGCTACCCACGCTTGTGTCAACCATACTGTTTAAAGTAATCAATACAGACCCTAGGCGGTAGAAGTAGTACTTTAGCGATGTTGAACAGTTCACGACATTTACGGGCGACAGATTAGCCAGCAATGCCTTAACCGTCGGTACAGAAGAAACTTACATATTGGTATTAGATTTACCTTCAAACATATTGGTACACTTATGTTGATTTTCATTGATTAGAAAACGTAATCAAATGAACAGCATTTGCATGATGTGACACGATGAACTCATATTTAAAGTGGAATGTAGATCCAGTATCCTAGTTTCGCTACATTGTGAGAGATTCGAGCTAATCATGGGATACTCGATCTTAATCATTGTGAGTGGAAGAAATGTAGGACACTCTCTCTCTCTCTCTCTCTCTCTCTCTCTCTCTCTCTCTCTCTCTCTCTCTCTCTCTCTCTCTCTCTCTCTCTCTCTCTCTCTCTCTCTCTCTCTCTCTCTCTTGTTAATCTTATTGTCTGTAAATTTATGTTTGTGTGAGTTGTGCTATTGTCCTGTATTTTAACTTAGACCGAATAAAAATAAACTACCTGTGTCCGATAACCCGACCGACCCTAGATTAAACCACCGATCCTAAATATTTTTTTAACATTTTAAAACAAAAAGGTATAAATTCTTTGTCTTCTTGTCGTTCACGTATGTCTGTTTTCCCCAGTGATGCATGTACATATTTCATCAAACTATAACAGAAGCGGTATTCTGTCGAAGCAAAAGATAAAATAAAGTAAGCTCTTGACCTGTTATTGTTTTTCGCCTTAGCAACTGAAGAATCTCTGAACGATGGTGCTTTCTAATCCAATACGGAAATACTCACTCCAACCAACTAATTAACCGACGGCATTTTTTGGATTTAAATCTATGGGCGAATTGGTAATTAATTAAACAGAAGGAAATAATGCCATTCCAACAAACATCTAACCCCACTGGGTTCGATATTTATACTTTATCCACATACGGTCGTAATTCATGTTGGACTTGTAGCGTCCAATTTGTTTATAAGGTTTTAACCCATGACTCTTTTCAAACACTGTATCGTAATTTTAAGAGGGGTTAACATAAACTATGTTAATACTTTATTTACAAGGAGTTACATCTAATTATTGAACCATGTCCAATTTATTCTCGACACAAATCTAGCAGGCTTATATAGCAATGAATACTGTCCTTGTGTCAGTTTGTCCATCAAGCTCTGTCCAGCTATACACAGGTATTACACACACACACACATACACACACACACATACATACATACGTACATACATACATACATACATACATACATACATACATACATACATACATAAAAACCAATGTCATTCAATCCTGTCACAAAGGTGACATATGATAACTACATATTAATGCATATGTACCTCATATTTTGCAACCTCTTCAAATTAAGGTAGCCCAGAGGCTTTACATTTGAAGACAGAGAGAGAGACTCATATAAAATTCTCTTGCATTCCTTTTAAAAGTAACTAGCTATAGCTGCACTCAGTTGTTTGAGATAAACTAGCTATCTCAATGTTAATTTTATGTACATTATATAAATGGTCATGAGTCTTCCAAAAAGACTTGTTTAATATACAACTCATATACTAAATATTTATTTTTGTCTCTTAATAGTAATGCTAATAATGTTGGTTTTTATGTAGCGCTTCCCCACCATATGCTGAAAAGCGCTTTGCAATGTTACACCTGACATGGATCTATAGCGGCATAACGGCCCTTTACTTCCTCGACTCCCTGGGAGCATACAATCCATTGCAGCCTCTATAAGCACATGGGATTAAATCATTAACTCACATTGCGATCTCTATCCTGCCAGGTCCCCAATTAGTGTAGTGCCAAGTGATCTGCATAATTCACTGACAGAAAATGTGTTAACATTTAACTGTTAACATTTATTTCATTTCATCCTATATTTTACAAATATTCAAAAGTGCTGCACATATGTTAAGGGAACGAGCTAGCCTAATTCGCGTTGTCAATAAAAAAAGTGTCAAACACACGGTGCAATTGTTATTATCAAGTCACAAGTATGAAGCCTTGAAATACTCCTTAGCTTGATTTAAGCCTTGAAATACTCCTTTAATAGCTTTGCAATACTTCTTAGCTTAGTTAACCTCGTACAGAACAGTACAGAGAATAGAGCGGATAAACTGTAGTCTGTTACTTGAGGAAACAGATTATCAGTTCATTTTCGACAACGTTAGAAGTGTTTGACGTACGCTTGATCGAAATCTGATCCGATTTACACAAACATCAATAGATCGTATAATGTAAGCGTATCTTGTGAAATCGTGTAATTGAATCCTGTGAATTGAGTTAAATAACATCACTTGAGACTTTTCCCAGCAGCCATGGCATCTATTTTCAACAATAGTAGTCTCTAGCCCCTTCTAAAGTGACTAAACATTTTGTGCATCGATTACTTTTTTGTGACTACAAATAGTTTATTGTGTATATGACGGAAACTATTTTTAAAACCATAATGACTATGTTACCTTAGAATTATTGAAACAGTATGCTACCACGGCAAGCAGTTAGCTGTCAGCAAACCTCAATCTAAAGCTATGTATATGTGATTACACACAAGTGGGTGACAGCGGTGTCTTGGTTAATTATACATGTGTACTATCACGCTGTGTATATATGCAAGCTAGTGTAAACACTAAATGAGGTTCAATGTGCCACCACTTGAGAAAGACTCCCTATCAGCATGATCAGAGATACCCCCGAGTGAATGTAATTACAGGACCATCAATTAACAGCTTACACGTTTATATCAACATGTTGTCATAATAGATTTAGTTTATGTCTGTGTAAACTAGCTGATAGAACGTGCGTAATCGTTCATCAATAGAGAAGACCAACTGAGGGGACCATGAAAAAAATAATAAATCATTGCATTTTTGTACCATATGACATTATTTTAAACTTCGCAGATGGGGGTACGGGAAATATCATCATTGTATTTACCGTTTCGACAAAGTTTGATTATTTCATAACTTATTTAGACATAGTACGTGTTCTCTGGTAATCGTCGACAGAAATGAAGCTAAATTATTGAGAATGAGTTGAACTAAACACAACTTTCATGGCATCAAATTTCCAATTGAAGTTTCTGTGCTTTGACCGCGCGTGACACATGTGGCATGATATACAATGATGTGAAAGATGAACCAATGGCTTTCAATATTAATTACCATAAATTAGTACAACAAATAAGAAGTATATGCGCTGTATTGGCTGCGAAAATAAAGTGGTGCAAGCTGTTTGAGGACATCTTTGTTGTACATGAAAAAGTACCTGTAGTATTCTACTTACTAAACATAAAGGCCAGAGATATCAAATAATAGTAAACTAGTTGCTTTCTTACAACAAATCAACAGACGAAACGGGATAGTTAGGCAATAGTTTAGTGCAATTATTAATCATTTTGGAGTATATTTCACTGTAGCGAGGTTACAGTGGCCACCTGTGTCATTTGGTGTTTGTGTCCGCGCGCGCGCGCGTGTGTTTGTGTGTGTTTGTGTGTGTGTGTGTGTGTGTATGTATGTATGTATGTATGTATGTATGTATTATATTAACAATGACATAGTATATGTATATGTATAGCAAATGTCAAGGGGAGCCCAATTATTCCAACTAAGAGAAAAGGCGATCATAAGCAAGATTCAATACTAACATTACACTAGGCTTAGTTTAATCTAGTTGTCGTGTAGGACATTCACCCAGATTAAAATACGTCCTGCAGCATTTTTGTAGTAACAACAGGAACAGTTGCACATTTAGCACATTTCTACATCAGCTGAAATTTTATAGGATTGTTTTGAGTTACAGACAGTTATATTTGACGGTAAAGGTTAATTACAACCTGTTATTATTGTGTCCTCATAATACGGAACTTGCAATCCAGACAGCAAAGGAATATGGGATTATCTGTGGTTATCGTAATACCTAATCTGTAGCTACTGATAAAATCAACCCCCCCACAATGGTCAGGGTGACTGTGAATTGATTATTTGTGGTTACAAACAATGTATCAACATTGTTTACAATACTAATTGATTAGTATTTATTATCACATTTCCCCTGATGCAACATTCAACATGGCGGGTTTGCAAGCTCTCTATTGGCTCGGTACTATGTAGAAAGTCTTGGTATCAGGCTTTCAACCGTGTTGCATGATAAAAAGGTATTTTAATGTTATTGAAGGGTGCAAGTATGTGAGTGACAGCAAGAACATATACCGTACGTGCAGATGTAGCAGCCTTTGTGAGTGCAAGACGAATCCTGGAACAAAATTCAATTCACTCAAAACATTTTAATGAGCAAACCAAATGTCATATGGCAAATATGAAGTAGGTATACAATGTTAGAAAATAACGAATACTTTGTGGTCACCTTTTGTGATCTTCTTTCATTTATACCAAACCGTGTCCTATGCAGTACATATTTTTACTAATATATTCGTGATTAATAGCAAGAGCTTTGTCTGCAACTTTATTTACGACGGACGAGGGGGTCGAGGAATCACAAAACGTGTCTTGCAATCGATACAATGTATAATTCTTACTAGTAGTAATTAATAGACACCTCGAGGCACTGAATAAACTGGTAATATGTGTGAAAACGTGGTACATATTTTGAATTTAATTAATAAAACAACTTTTTACAATCATTTTCAACATGAAATAAAAATATCTTTGAAAACAAGTAGCCCAAATGCATCTTTATAAAACAATACATATGTAAAGAGTTTGTTATTGGACGTACAGGAAGTGATTTACGTAATGAGAAATCACATGTAAACACAAATAACATATTTGTGCTATTTATGCTTGGTGGTGTTTCGACATATAAGGAAGCATCACATGCATATGTAGACTGGAGGTTATGTACTGATTACCTGCGTTCACTTTCTATGTATGTATGTATGTATGTATGTATGTATGTATGTATGTATGTATGTATGTATGTACGTACGTACGCACGCACGCACGCACACACGTACGCACGCTATGTAGGTATGTGTGTGTGTATGTATGTATGTATGTATGTATGTATGTATGTATGTATGTATGTATGTATGTATGTATGTATGTATGTGTGTGTATGTGTGTATGTGTGTGTGTACAGTAACAAACAAACCTTAGAGTTACAAACAGGGACATACATCGTCTACTTTATTTAACTTTTTTTTATTTCAAGGAGAAGAAACATAAGGTTATTTTTGTAATATTTGCAATAAAGATCCAAATTGAATAACAATTACTCATCCATATCACATGGCCACTTTATTGTTTGGGAGAAGGAAGAACCTACCAAAGGGGAATAAAAAGTCACGTCAATATTTTACTCTGTACTTTAAATTCATAATGCATTATATAGACACTCTTAGTTTGATGGAATTATGTCCCTTCATCATATCGCATAATTTATCGCTTTTGCTGTGTAAGATTTATGTTGAATCCTAGTTTAGTTTATAGATAACATCTTTTCAAATAAGTCATAATCATTTTATCTTTTTAGTATGCTCCGTTCTGTCCGCATTTGCATGTTGTTTATATCTATAAGTGTAGACCTATCACAGTGTTAAGGTGCACTCCCTATACGTAGTTACTCTAATGACGTACGTCTACATGGTGTACACCACACCACTTTCATAACTACAACGATATTTAGATATTATTCCTTAATATTTTCTTCGTTCAGCCAAGGAAAATGCAAGTGACCTAAGGTCACAAATATTTTCCAAAAATTAGGGAATAATATTATTATTATATAGGCATAATTTTATTGTTTGGAAAAATAATGGCGATTTGAAACGTTTTGACTCACATTTTGTACAGAATCTGTGACGTAGAAACGGGTTGCCGTGACGTACAACCACCAAGGTATATAATCCATATTTTCTTTCGCATAGGATCAAAGTATTCACAATGCAACTTCTATCCTACCAGATAGGTCCCTAATTTTACAGCTCGGTGCAATGAGCATAATCGTGGCTCAAATCTTGTCCAAGCGAGGCTCGAACCTCCAAGGTAACCATCCACCCATTATGTTCTGGCATATTCTATCAAAATACAACGTTGTATTTCACAACATTCGGCCCGGCGGGTCTATTGAGACATGCCACTTGTGGGGTAATGTGCCCATGTAGAGTTGTTATGATAAATCTACTACATAATATTGAAAGTTATAATAGTTTCAGGCAACGTATTTTATATGGATATTTTTTGTATGAAATAAACATAAATAATAAGAATAAAAATGATAACCAATGAGAATCAGACTACCATCTTGTGAAACAGATAGCATTTTAAATGATTTTTTTTCTTAGTCCATCTGATTTGGGTAGTTACAAATTCAACATGACGGTTATTTTCCAACATGGCAGCCATAATATATCACGAATTGTCATATTTTCCGTACAGTGTGACACAATTGTCTGGTTTTGGTGATGGTAATCTTTGTGTCAACATAAACGTTTTCTTACAGTTTAAATCGATTCTGTGAGTCACAAGCGCATTATATCACAGGAGAAGGCAATACAATTACATCAAAAACACCACGTGTCATGTTATTTACTTAGAAATACAAACCATTTTAGGGCAGAATCGGCGAGGAGCCGTACAAACTAGATGAAAAAGACAAGTTATGACCCCCTCCCCAACAAAATAGTTGACTAGAACTCAAACTTGTTCAGTGTGTTGTATATAATACGACTTTACTATTTCTATAAAAAATGAGAGAATTGGCAGCCTGGAGTCCTAACAGTAGCCTTGATTTAGGTGTGAACGTGAATTGAAGTATGGCCATATGAAAACTATTCCAACACACCCTGTCATGTATGATCAATGGAAATAATTTCTTGTGGCATACTATAGTCAGCTACAATAGTTCTAAGAAAACACATAGAAATATTATTCCCGCCCTGCTTACCCAAGCATCGAGCACTCTATTCTACGAGTTTGATACTATTTACTAGAAATATAGGTATTGACACGCATAGTCACCGGTGCAGAAGATTGATTACTACATTATTCAAAATATTGCTTAAAAAAACATTTTTGAAGTATCCGTGAGCTTTTGAATACTGTCATCAAGATATATCAGTATATACCAGTCACACATACATACATACATACATACATACATACATACATACATACATACATACATACATGCATGCATGCATACATGCATACATGCATACACAGACACATACAGACACAGACGTACGTACATACATACGTACGTACGTACGTACGTACGTACATACATACATACATACATACATACATGCGTACGGTACATACATACATACATACATACATACATACATATGTTTCAAATGTTTGATGTGGATCTTACATTTACACAAACATCAATTAAGATTTTCCATATGCATCAGGCCAAAAGTGGCTCTTCAAATAAAATATTCTACATTCCTTCTGATGATCTTAATTCACAACATAGAATTCTACAAGTTAAATAAGAGATATATATACGGGTATAGTTACACACCTCACAAAGAAGGGGTGGGTGTGTACATAGTCCCCCCAACCGCTCCTGCCTGTATTTTCTGACCTTCCCTGTAATTGCAGGCGGTCCCTATATGCTCACCAATCATACAATTGAACAAGTTGAATTGATGAACTGATGATGAGTGTATAATTCACATACCCCATGGCGTGCATATATAGCCTAGCCTTCCCTCTTTCCTGTATTTACTGGTGTTCCCTACATGCATGTTTCCCTCTCTAGATGAGATGTTGGCTAAGCATTGATATTCTTGACAAGTGTCTGGCTGTGACTAAACATGAGTTGAGGATCGCAAACTTCATCGTTAACACTCGCTCATCTTACCTAAGTCTGACACATGTAAATTTTGTGTTCATGTGTCGCTATCAAAATTGGAGAAAGGAGTACAACTCATTATTTAAAGCAATACATTCCAATGAGACCCTTCACTCTCGGCTTTGGTGCAAAATAGACTTTGTTGTGCATACAACAACATTCAACGATTCAACGAAATGAGCAAACCCAAAGTATCTACTTTGAGGAAGATGATGAGGAAGTATTCAATAACTTTCTTTTTGTTGATCATCAGTAATCTAAATTGCAAACGAAAATTCATGAAAGACACAGATAATTTCACATACTGGCTATAGCCACCTTCATTAGTTAAAATATTGTGTGCACATATTCATCTGAAATGTCATTATCAACTATTCTGTCTACGATAACCTGCCAATACCCGTGATTATTAACACATCGGAGGTTGTTATTCATATAAAGCAAGTTTTAATACTACACATGGGAATTGACGCTGGATTGCTTACAAATTGCATTAGAAAATAGAAAGCGAATTCTTGAGTGCTATGTTTTGAGGTGATCACCATACACGGAGAATCCCAACAGATTCCCTTGTAAAACAGACAGTGATACATTTTGCAAGTAGTTAGCTTAATTGTGATCTCCCTCGTGCCAGATGACGACAATCATAGATTAGAAAAATGCAATTGGATGATCTTATTTGAAGTTATATTTGAAGATGTTATTGCTGTAAAACATTGGGTATGCCATGTAATATATTAATTGTACATATGTACGCTATACAAATACACTACAAAAATACATATGCAAAGAGTGTCACAACAAAACGATTGTGGTAAGTAAGATGTCAGCACAAGTGGTTTTATCATAAACCACGTCACTGCTGGAAATATCCAAAACGTCTGAATACATCTCAAGTGCAGTAGAGCTTCTCTACAGGGTTTCAAAGTAAAATGTTATATAAATTACTGAGGTGATAAACATCATTATGTATGTTGATAAAGACAATTATTCTTCCCTTCGTCTCATCGCCATTGTGGCAAAGATGTCTCTGATTTTCGTTATCAGGACACTTTGGTCTCAAGGCTAGTTAACAGGCCAGTTTCAACAAAATGAAAGTGTCCATAAACTAGTTAACCATCAGTGAAACTGTCCACAATCTTGTCAGCTATCGCAATGAAACTGTCTGCAATCTTATTAACAATAACAATGACGTTGTGCATCAACTCATTAAGTGTTTGTTTTCAGTTGTGCACATGCTCTTTAGTGATGTGTGCCTAAAATATCCATCTACCCCTTGGCCCCTGAGGTGTCTATTGTGTGTTGCTATAACTATCAGAAATAAACCTGGCTGGACTATTCCTTTCAAATGGGCATGCCCTTTCTTTGTATTATCTACGTGGACACATCTGTGATTTTCCATCTCGGGGGACACTACAAAATATAGTAAAATCAATAACAGCGAAATCCATACCTGAATGCATACTATACATCAAGAATGTACTCGAAACTAATATTTCTGACATACATAACCTAGATTAAAACACGTGCACAAGACTATGTAAATTTCTATGAGATTCTTCTATAATACCTCTGGCTTTTGAAATATACACGGGAATGGATTTATCACAAGATATGATGGTGACGTCACTGAACATTGTGCCAATTGCTAATATCTTTTCATTATATATTGTGTGATATCTAATATCCGATATCAAATCCGTCTTTTGTGTGGTACATCTGATGAATAATGAAGAACATAGCTTTCCCCAGAATCCGACTGTGTTGTCTAAATAACTTATGCAGCCTCAGTACGATGAAAAGGCTTGTAATACAAAGAAGCATTGTTAATGTGTGCCTGGTGTAAGATAATTATGAGTCTGATACAGAGATCTTTTAATAAAAAAGGGTCTATATATAATCTGGGTCTTAAGCCAGCATTATGTATATAATATATACTGACCTTATTTGAATAGTTAAGTTTACATGTTTTATCAGGTGTATTATTCACTGGTCATGAATCTATATGATACTACATAAAAAAATACAAAGCAACTTAATTATATAGATTTGAAAGATAGATATACGTGTACAGTGACTGATATTCCATATAATGTTTACATTATCATTTAGGCGCCAAACAATACATGACTGGTTATATTTAGATGTGCAATGACCTTCAAAGATATTACTCATCAAATATGCAATAACTGTTGTGTAAACTACCTAACGTAAAGCAAAATTTCACCTAAAGCACAAAGTCTCTCACGTATAACCATGCAATATATGTATACTACATTAAACTGTCGTCTCTTTATCGAAAGAGTTAAATCAAGTAGAATGATAAAAAATGGTAGCACTGTGGTGATCGAAATTCATTGTTGTCAATCATAATAATTTTTAAAGACCCAATTTCTGTTACAAATCTGGTACAGTTCACATTGTATATATATGACATGACACTGAATGCTAAGGTTGTGAATAGGTACCAGCCAAAAAGCCATTAAGCAATATCACGAGAAATTAATATCAATGATTATGGAATGTTCACACCACTTTACTGTGAGTGGTGGGGTTGGGTATGCGATGCAAGCAATAGTAGAGTACATGTTTTTAGAGCAAATGGAGATCTATTGTTGGTAACTTAAGTAAATGTACGCTGACTTCATCGATATCTTAAAGATGGTATTTATAGCGTTTTAGTGTACAGCAGCTGTGTGTTGAGTAGATTGATATTTGAAATTCACCAGGTATAGTGACATATTGCATATATACAAATTATTATACAGCCATTAAAATCACGCTGAACCTTTCTTAGCGTGTGATTTGAATATTCAGAATTTAGAAAATTTTCACTCCATATATTACATAACTACATGTATGTATCATCTTAATATTGGTAATTCAGAACCGATCACTACAAATTTGTTAATAAAGTACTCGAATGAATAGTGCTTAATTTTTTAGTACATTCATTCACATTTCCTATGTTGTGATTTAATCCTGACAACTCTGTTTTAAAAAATGGGGGTTTATCGATACAATATTGCATTCATCGCTGAGTTATGCCTTTGTAATGATGTATCTGAAACGTGACTTATTCGTTGTCAAATGTAGTTACCAAATGTTGCTAGATATTTTGCTGTAGTGACTTGGCGTCAAAGTTCTTAAGTTACAAAAAATCTCTAATAAACTGTAATGACATCTACATCTATCACCCATCAAATAAAGAGGGGTTTCCTCTTTACTAGTATCAGCTTTAACTTTGTTGAAACGTCGGTAGATGCCGATTGATGCCCTGTCACCATATGAACTATCTGAGAGAAATCGAATCGGACTTAGACTAAGCATACTAAGGCGATACAAATATTTTCCTTTTCAGAAAACATCTTTGGTTTATTCATGATAAAAAGCAATTAGCAAAACGAAAGTAAGCCATGGACATAGCCAGACATAAGCGTGAAAACATTTCATTGACGCCTTTTCAAGTGCATCAAAAACGACAGTGAAAAGAATTTGAATTTTATCAAACAGCTTGCCGGAAATGTAGATTGGCATATCCTTCCCCAAAGAAATCGGGGCAAATCCTCGGTCTTTTTTTCACACATGCGGCTTGGGGTTTTCCATGCCAGTGGATCTAATACTTCCTACGTATGCAACGTTATACATTTTGTATGAGTTTCTGTGATTTGGACAGGGTTGTTTTTGACAGCCACTGCAGAATCAGGCATGATGAAATGTCATGGCCAAGTTTTCATATGTAATACAATATTGAGAATATTCATTGAGATCCCTTCTTTTAGATTAATGTCAAAGGGCTGGTGATGTGCATGTTATCAAATTACGTTTCTTGCAATTGTCTTTGCACTTTTCTAAATAAATGTTAATAAATGTACTAATAAACGTCTAGCACAACATGTATTCTGATTTAGATTTCAGTTTCTTTCATAAAATTTTTAATTGCGAGCGTAAGATTTGTGTCTGTCTGTCTGTCTGTCTGTCTGTACGAAATCTGAAAACAACACACCACAGTACAGATTCTAATGAATGTTGGTACGCATCTTCATCACAGAATCACCAGAAATGCTTATGTTTTAGTAAACATGACATGAATGCTAATGATTAATTCACATGCATACATAATATTTTCCTAATAACTATATTTTGATATGATGATAAGATAGTACACATTTCCTGTAAAGCTTGCGGTGTATACGTACGTATAAACAAACATTCGCATAATTATGCGTTTAATCCTTCATTGCAATTATAATATCACTTACAGACAATGTTTGTAGGAAATCACTGAAAAAAGTTTCCTCTGTCCTCGCGGAAAACATTCAGTTTAGATGTTGTATTTAATTCTTCAACAGTCTACATTATCTAGAAAAAATAAGGTGCCTTAAAAAGGAATATTTTGATATTGTTAATAATTAAATAATCTATCCATGGTTACTGAGCAACTGGTGTCAGAATTTCTTTTAACGTTGAAGGTTGTCAATCTCGTTATTTCTCGCACAGACAGTGGAGGGGGGGGGGGTTCGCTGTTTCTCGTAAAAAAAAACTTTTATTTGTTTAAAACCGTTTTCTCGTCTCCACTTCAAACGGCAATAACAAGATCAGTTTTTGTGCTTCGACGTGAATTTCTAACTGTCATTCTCTGTTCCTAATTTGCACTAAAACGCACCAGGTGCTTTGCCAGTCAAATTTAATTTACTCTGAATCTGGGGGTTATTGAAAATTGCAAACCGGGAAGTTATTTAACTTAGTCCCTTACCCCCTTGTGTCCGATACGATTTGGTATCCATGGCAACCCAAAAGAATTTGAGCAAAGCATCCTGTGTTTTGTTATTTGATCACGATTATCAACGTGATAGAAGATATATGATTACGACTCTACATGTGTCTTTGATGATACTAGAAGAGCATCATACACTTCACGGAAACGACAATTTTGATAGTCGAAATAAGTCAATAGAAACCATTTCAAGTAACGTTTGGCAATCTATTACACTATATCCGTTATGAATGCAATGTGAATATATATGAGTAAGTGTGACCTTCAAAGAAAAATAATGAACATGATAGGTTCTTCACACGATGTTCTTTTTTGACTAAAAAGCAAGATTGAAATTGTTCATTATATTTAGCTTATAAGGTTTGACCCAAATTAAAATGATCATTTTGATGCATTTATGTTTTTATCAATTTAGGAACAAAATACAAAGTCGTATGAACAACAAGCATTTAAAATCATATTTGCTATCTGAGACATTAATGGAATGTAGAAATTCCGAATAATGCCCACGTGCATACATACATTATACATCACATATACATTGCCATGTGAAATATACTACAATTTCTCTGTTATATGGATTTACTTTGGAATCCCATTTTCAAATTTCAACATCTATACCCACCATAAATATATGAATAATTATTTCTGGTAAACACTAAGCTGGTTACAATAATACTATATATTTATAATATTAAGAGATAGTTTGTGATATAAATGTCATCAATATCTCAACAGTACATATTCAAATATGACACAGTTTTTAAATGCGAATCAAAGTTCAGTCATTAAAGACTATTCACTATGGAGAAAATACAAATGTAAAATAGAGGCCATAGCATAATTGACAGATGTCGCAATAATGCACTACGGAGGTATTATCACAAATAGGAATTGAAAGAGAACGGTGGCAAAAAAAAGACAAATTCCTTATTACCAATAAGGGTAAAAGGTATATGCTGAGGGAAAGGGCTCAAATCGGAAAATAATCTTCCCTCTGTAATATAACACAATTCTCATTTCCCAGGTTCGACACATCAGTGTAAGGTCAGACAACCTGGTGATTGGATTTTACGACATGTGTACCATTGCGACAGCTGTTGATGAGAATTAGGTGGCAAAGTTTAGATTGCCTACATTTATGCTTGATTAGACAGGTTAATTGACTTTGCAATTCAACGGCGTCGAATATACTGCTAATTCAACACTAGTAAATTACTTCATAAACAAAAGATCACCACTGTTTCTCGACATGCTGAAAAAAAATTTTTTGCTTATTGGGGTGATTTACTTTATTGTACTTTAAAGCTTAAAAAACTGGTATTAACACGTAAATAATTGCCACGGATTGCATATTTTATACCGAATGTAAAAATATGAAACCGATCTGACTGTCGCTTTATGACGTTGGAAGATGTCGTTTGATTATGATATCGTAAATCATACACGGTGAAAGTAATAAACATGGCTACACATCTTAACGACACTGTCATTTTAATGTACACATTTCATTTCAGAATTCTAGAAATGTTTAGATACTTTTGAACCTCTGGAGATTTTTGAATTTTGTATTGGATTTCAGTATGTAACTGTCGTGATTGTAAGATTGCTCAATGTGTTATCGACAGTAATTTTATTATTTATCTGTATCATCGTAAAGCCATTTAAATAAATTATTTCAGACATATTTTGATGTAGTTTCGACACGAGAAGAGGTACGTTGCACCTGCTTGTTCATCGTTTTTCATCAATAGTCTTTGTCTATATTACAGTTTGTCAGTTAATAGTATTTTTTAATGTGCATGGTCTCGACTATCTCGATGTGTTCTTTTTGTTATTATAGTTTGGTTACTGTCAGTGCAATTTAAGTAAACAAATAAAATAAATCAATAACTGATGTAAGTATATTTTCCTACAAACACAAGTCACGTTTATTCGTGAAAACAAACAAGATATAACGAAGACTAGTGCCGCGTCTCTGTTTTTTCAAGTAGCACTCCTAGACATGAAATTCATCCCTTTGAAAATGAACAATAAAATATTATTGACATGACCATTCATAACGATGGGTTGGACAGCAATTTCTTTATGGTCCCCAGACATCAATGAAATAGCACTGAAGGGGAAACTTTTGATGAACAAGATAAAAATAGATTATGTACAAAACCACTACAAACGTGACATACGTGACATATTAATATAAAAAGGATAAATGCTTGATAAATTTCCACTTGGCAAGACACACTGAAATGTTTTAATGTGGAATGTATTGTGTAAAATGGCAAATTTTACGATACTCATGTTTTAAGTAGCAGCTATTTATACTTCATTCTTTATGCCTACTTTTAAAAGAAATTGTTAGAGTTCTACTCGTTATTCTCCTTCCTCTTGATTTAAATATCAACATGGGGTAATTGTGTACAGTAAGGGAGCCTTCAATAATTACAAGGGGAGGGCCAAGGAACATCAAGCCCGGTCTGTGACATAAACTGTGACCCTCTCCCTAGTCCGTTGTGCTAAAAAGTGACCATCCCTCGATTTCCTTTCGCTAAAACATGACCCTCCCCCGGTTCAAATATTTCAACGAGAAACACCGCCTCCCTGTGCCGTAGTTCTTAGAGCTCAAGATGTATGTATGTGTGTGTATGTATGTGTGTATGTATGTATGTATGTGTGTATGTATGTGTGTATGTATGTATGTATGTATGTATGTATGCATGCATGCATGCATGCATGTATGTATGTATGTATGTATGTATGTATGTATGTATGTATGTATGTATGTATGTATGTATGTATGTATGTATGTATGTACAATGTATGTATGTATGTATGTATGTACGTATGTACGTCTGTGTGTGTGTCATTATGGTGTACCTTTTAAGTGGTAAACTGTACGGATGGTTAGTCCAAATGTGTTGCAAAAAACAGAGATGTATAATAGTTGATAACATTTGAAATGAAAGAAAAACAATATTCTGATAAACTGTGTGCAAACAATTAACCCGAAGCCAAACTAAAATACAAAGTTTAATGGAAAGTGTTAACCTCAAAAGTGATTTAAATGAAGTAGTGTAAAATGATGGTTTTGTTACAGTGTTTTGTGATTCGTATTTAAGTGGTCATATGGTATTTGTCGCACATGTTTAATGCGGTTATTAGTTCAATAGTCATTCTCATTTTTTCACACTATCCCACAATTGCAAATATGGACTCTGGTATTAATAGGTTTTTGAATAGAAAAGCCGTGGGCAGCTTTTCAAAAAGGAGATCTGACCCGATATGTCTTCAAGAAGCCCTTTGCTAGTATATATGGAGCAGTACACAGTTAATTAATGGAGAGGTTGTTTCAAAGAGTTGTCTTGTAAGGTTTCTGTTTTGTGCGTTTAAGTAATTGAAGTATGTATCTGTTTGATGATCAATACGGCCCTGACTCGTCATATACACTAGCCATGAGATTCAGTACTGGAAAAATACAGCACGTGTCTAATGGCAAGCGCGGTATTGATGGATGTCGGTAACAGTCTTTGAAACACAGCATGTATTATACATGGTATTATCACAATACTGACGAAATATGAACCCTTTTTAAATAAATTATTCACATATAACTTTTCCAAAGATAGATAAAACATGTAATACACAAAGTCCTCTCTCGATGCAAAGTAGCGACATGTTTTCTGTATATTTTAGATCTGATCAAACAAGCATACTTTTTGTCAAATATTGATACGTTATTTTACAGCGCTGTTAATTTCGTAAATATATCTCGAATATCTTTGTTGACTAGCATAGCTGTCTCGTTGCTTTCCCAGCGGTTTTAATTGTACGCCCAACGCTGTATCCAGTGTTTTAGTGTGTACTTATAACAGTTCTTTGGCAAGCTTTAGTAGCAGTTCTTTACTGTTAATTGTCAATTACCTGCACTTAAACTGGAATCAAATTGAATACACAATGTCGACTTTACATTGAACGCTAGACTCCTTGTACATTCACAACTTGAATTCGATAGAATTACTCCCTAACAAAGCCAGCAACATAAATCACTTAACGATATGTACATAAAACCTCGACGTACGTTATGTGTCTCTGTGAAACCGTCCTAGTAATCCTATAAACTAAGCCTACGTCGTAAAACTTGGTCAACTGCGCGGCGGTTGAGTTTCATCGCATATACCTGTGGTGGACAGGGAGAACAAGGAGATGAGTTTTGTCGTCCTCGGGGGTGTAATGAAATTCGGTACATTTATATCGCTGTGCAAACTACGTATATGTAAATCTGTAACGGGAAAAGACGGTCGTGGCACTGTAGTTACATTTGATGCTTTTTTATATAGAATTGTTAAGAGTGTGACCATATAAAGGGAGAATAACGACTCCGTAAGTTGCTAGTGGAGACCCGAAAGAAATAAAGACGCGACCTCAGTATGTAGGGAATGTGATCGCCGTCATCTGCATTCATCGTGCGGGCAAGGTTTATACGCCATGGCACCGAAAAGGTTTACTCAAATTCCAACTGGCAAACTTTAATTTGCTTCATCTTCTGTTATAGCTATTTCTACAAGACAGAGGGTTCTTCCTCGATTGTATATCACAGCACTGTAACCTGTTCAGCCCACAAAATATTATAATTTCAAAAATAATAATTTATGTTGGAATGGTGGTACTGTCAAAATGTATTGTTGTAATAAATTATAAACAGTTACTCTGCTATATCCTAACAATGTGACAATTTTAAATGAGATACAAAACATGCCAAATTATGCCACACCTCTGTGACAAAGACGAAAGGGATAAAGAAAGTAAAACTCTTCAAAATTAAATTGTGTAGGTAGAATCCCTGTCGAAGTAAAGGTTGTAGTCCTATGCAATATATAGTCGTTCAATAACATGTAATATATTTGGTTTTGATTTGACAGATATAGATCCAAAACACAACACCCGCCATGAACTTAAATAGGCTATAGTTACTCGAAACCAAGTACATATACAATTGCCTTTTCAACAGAATAATTACCATACATTCATGGATAACAGTGCTGAGCTTTTTAATATATCTTGTAGTCAATGTGAAATGAAGAAGACAGCGTTCTTCTGATCAAGTAATAAACTTCTAGATCGTCGTGTATTCTCTGACGGTTCTTTAGGAATCAATGTTAATTTGGCCAGACCATGATTTATAACACCTATAACACTGCCTGAGCAATACCTAGCCTCCTACTGGGTATATGTATGCACTGACGTCATTGCAAATAAAATGTTGATATAAAGTTATATTGGTAGGTCATTAGTTCGAGTTTAGATGGTTTGAGTTCCAGCATTGTGCTTTATTATGTCGTTGTAAACAACCTGTTTATATGATTTTTGTAATGAAACTTGGGTGTGAAGTGAATTTACATGTTTTCAGCAACACACATGACCCATATATTGCAGTATCTATTGTGAGTTTATTACACATTGCTGTATTTGATATTGCAAATAACGCCAGGTATTACAAATTACTCCAAATATATATATATATGTTACACCCAATCCGTCAAACTGCCCAATTCATGAAATGTGTATGTAACTTTGCCCAGTTCATGGAATGGTCAACCTTATGCAAATGAGAGTATATCTTACGATCTAAAAGGGGCCAAATTAAATTTTTGGGGCAAAGGTTTTGAACCATGGTGTTGGTTATCGAACTTTATTAAAAACGCAAACTACACTGAATTGTAATAAAACAAGAACTGTGAAGTGATGAGCTTGTAAATACATTGTGATAAAGTTATTTGATTCTTATTCTTTTTTGTGTGTATATATATATGCAGTACATGATTCCACTTATCCTCTTTTTTCATAACATATGCAAATGATGTGTTCAAATAAGGTAGTTACTAATTTCCTTTGAACTGTATTTTGGGAATCTATCAAGTCGGATCACATTCATTTTTTGTAAGGCCAACCGATTTCAAATTGTTTTTTATCTAATTTCCTTACAAAAGATTAGACCTGCTAAAATGTTAAACTATTTTTTAAGTCAAAAATGTCATGTTTGAAACATACCATGCACAAACTCATACAAATAGAAAACAACGATATCAGCTTGCAGATGTGATATATGAATAGTTTCAAGCCTTTGAACACACACTTCAAATATCGAGCAAATCGGTGATAGCAATCAAACAGATCGAATGTCATTTTTAAAACCAAAAATACTAAGATCATTAAAAAAATGAAATTGAATGATATCTTCCCATAGACTAACCTGACAATCCCCCGCCCCGTACATTCATACTAAATTGTATTATTGATTGTATTATACAAGTGGGTGGTTACTCTGTTTTCATTATTTGTATTGATATGACAGGAACGTCAGACTTAAACTCTATTTTGACAAACTACTTTTCTAAAACCATACAAGGAAAGCACGAATTCTTAAAACCAAGTGTTTACATTGACAAGTTTGTTTAGTGAAAATTGTTAGTCAAACATTGTTGCAAGCCATGTAATGTACCAATTTCCTAGTTCCAGTAATCACATATAAAACGGCAAATCCTGTAATTGGCAATAGATACATGCATCTGATAGTGGATAATGTATTATTAGACGAGCTTCGTGCCCGCTAAAATATAGATGATAATTACGTTGAATGGGCTTCAATTACCATTTTATAAGCAATACTAATACAGTTACACACGACCCAACACTTGACGGACACCTAACAACCACTCAAACGCGATAAATACTTCATGAAATGCAATTTTAAAACTATGGCGGCACCGTATGTGATTCCATATTGACTTAAGATTGACAACAAAACCCAGACAATGTGAGTCATACTTCTTCATAGATGTAATCCCTGGAAAGTGCAGAAGATAAGAAGTTAAGATTTTGATTTTTAAGTAGTTACTGTGATAGCGTGTCCTGAGCATCTCGTTATTAATGAGACACTGTAGTATATTTTTATGAGATGCACGGTAGGAATTGTCAGGATATATTAGTCTACGATTGAGCTATCTTTTCTTTCCAACTTTTATGGGGTACGTAAAATGTGCGTTGAAAGAATAAAATAACACGAGAGAAGAAAGATAACCATGTATGTATGTATGTATGTATGTATATGTGTGTGTGTATGTATGTATGTATGTATGTATGTATGTATGTATGTATGTATGTATGTACTCCGCGAGACACAAGAAACAATGATAGTTTAACATATTGTTTCAGTTCCCCTTCAGGCACATTCATTCTTGAAATCCTGGCCAAACTATTATTAGATATGTAAGTAGTGTTATTTATCATACAACTGATTTCCAACATTTTTAAGTTAATAAATGCTAATCTTGTTCGAACTGTAGGTGAGTTATAATCCTCTGGGGTGCTGTAACTTGAAAACTCATGGTTCAGATAACAAGCCTTCATTGAATATATATTCCCCTACTGGTGTGCTGTATAGCAAAGCTGCTGTCCCAATTTGAATGGTGGCTCTAGATACAAATGCTATTTTACTATGCAAGTGGAGGTGAAAGTCAAAGGTCATGGTATAAAAAGAAAGCATATTCCCATGCTTTTATGGGTATAGACATTTTGATGGAATCTCAACTTCTTTAGTAAATGTAGAAAGAAAGGTTTCGGTCATTTCATCTTGAAAATGTTTATCAAAGTAAAGGCCAATGTCTCATGAGAAAGTTCATCATGTGAGGGTAGACACTGAATTGTTTCCACATGTAATAAACTTTCGGAGATAATAGGCAACATATGCTATTTTATCACAATTATGCAAGACATTTTGCAAGACAAGTAAAGGTTGTGACATTAATAAATGATTTGCATATGCTGCACATGGTCAAATCCAAGTCATCTTTTAAAATATCCTCATCACTTGACACGTTTGATTCACAAAGCTCTGAAAATTACCCAAACTTGGTTATTTGACCTTGAACAAGACGTTCAAAGTCAAAGGCCTAAGTCTTAAAAAGAAGGCTTATATTTAATAATGTCGGTGTAGGCACTTGAATAGAGTCACTATGTATCTAATAATATGGCTGTAGGCACTTGAATGGTGTCACTATGTATCATACCACCAAAGCAATCATGCACACGGTTCAAATTGGCAACAAATATGGCTGCCATTCGACCATACTTGTTCAGTTGCAAAACAAATTGACTTGTATATGACTCACATAGTGTGTTTCCTTTGTGCCAGGTTTGATTGAAATCAGTTGGTGCATGCAGAGATTCGAGGGTGAATGCACAAACGCGTGCATGCACAGGCAGACAGACGGACTGAACCCAACATATAAGCCCCCTCCTGGTGGTGCCCGTTGGGAGCTTAAAAGTATTCATGAATGTTAAATGACTGTTAGATTGTGTAGCAGACCTGTATTGGTCGGAGGTATAGTCGGTCTGTTTTAAATGATATACGAAAACCGGTCAATGTGTAAAGTATCACATTGCTTCCATTTGCCTAATATGCAAAGTTGACACTCGCGCCTGCAAAAAAAATATTGACACACGTTGAATATCAAGAACACTTACAACACTGCATATAGTGTTATATATTGTGCATCAATATTCATTACCCTGAGGATACAAGTTGTGTCAAGAGAAGATTTTGGAGTGCACGTGACCGTGGAGTGACCGTCAATAATCTTACAAGGACATAAACACGTTATGCGGGTAGGATTAGATGCCATCGTAGGTGTAATGCACAGTGAGTGACTATAAATTTAATGGGAGTTTGATAGTGTAAATCAAGGTTATGGAAGCTAAGAGACTATTCTGTGACAAATCACCGATATCATGATGCCGCAAGTGGATATCTGGAATAGAACTATGCTCATATTATCGTCACCTAGCTTGCAAAGAATATTTGCTTAGCACCTTTCGAGGAGTTCTTTCTAATATCATTACTCTACACAAAGGTGCACTGGTCTGTGATTATACGTAAATTGTGTCCAAAAGAGCTAGTTATCCCTGCCTTGAGAACAAACATCTGTTTACATGATTCTTTTGTACATGTGCAACTTTGTGATAAAAAATTGATCGTCAATGACACTAAGCTTAGAAATATAATATGTCTTGAAAAACAATATGCCGTTAGTTGTCCTTCAGTAGCTTTGAAAAAGGAAAACGAATGGGCAAATGGATATGAAAAAGTCGACATTAGTTAGTTAAATTAAACCGTCTTTTCGATATCCACTCGTGCTACCACGTATAAAAAGATACGAACACATCGTGGTCAGCAACATTATACATTTGCATTTACTTTGTTGAGACCATTAACGTAGTCAAACCATCCTATTATGTGTTCTCATGGAAAATTCGCCATATGCACCATTAATTATTTACTCCTTCTTCAAATCGGCTTTGAAGCTCATACCTGGCGGACTGTGTCTTATGATGCTGATCAACCCAATTGTAAGCCGTTACATTTGGGACTCCACCTTGTGGCATTTAAAAGAAACAATGATGAAGTAACTGCCCCTATGCCGTTCTTACGAAGGTGGAACAACAGGATGTAAGGCATGTCATTTTATCATCGGGCATCTGTAATTACAAAGTTGCACTAGCTGCAACTGAACATTATTGAAAATGGTTTGTTAGATACAGTGGCTTACTCGTAATATCGTTCATCCTGAACAGTATTGAATCACCTGTAGATGAACCTATTTTTTGTTGCTTAATACATGATAAATCAAATTAAATTTATTGAAATCAGCGCCCCCAATGGTAGTCACACTTTCAATCTCTTACAGCACTATGTATAGTTAAAATCGTCCATTGGCTAGCATGTGCAATGTCTAATCATTGATATTTGAATAATTTCAATGAATCTGAATTGTGGTTGTCTGATCGAAAAGTATACTACATTTACAAACTAGTATAGGCGACGGATTCAAAACCAAGCTTTCGCTCAAGATTTAAACTTGTCACTACACCACCTTCGGATAACATTGACTACTAATTAAGATATACAATGTCTTTTATTAGTAACTGACCAATATTTAGTGAATATATCGTTGGTTACTTGAGGGAAAACATGTGTCCCACTTACAGCTAGTACAGGTTTAATAAGCCTTGAATGCATTTATTAGGATCATCCGTAATCCAAATAGATGAAGAAGAATAGGTAGATCGTGATGACGCCTTAAAACACGACAACAGTTCCAGTGCTTTTAGGCAACCTGTCGCCACACCTTTATGAAGGAACTCATCGTGTGACTAATAGCAAGTAATGTATCATTGGCTGAACTGTATTAAATCTCGATATGTCACCACCAACAACGACAAGTGACGTTTTCTAAACGAAAATTACAATAAATAAACTCCATTAACACATTATATGCAAATAAACTGCTATTATTATTCAGTATGTGTATGTACGTGAAAAAAGTGCGTGTGTGTTCTGTCTACCCTGACAGCTTATTGTTGCACAGGTTGCAAAGGTCATTCTAAGCGTAAACGGAGACGCTTATGCATGGCGTAACTGTATCATACGACAATGTCAGATCTATTTTACTAATCACCTATATGAAGACCAACGTAATAGTTACTGTCATCCACTGCCGTGATGGTAATGATGACATTTACAAAGTAATAGTTTCTAACACATGTGATATGAACAATCCATGTTTGACAGAGGAAGGGATGATCCATCGTTTAAAATATGCTACATTTAGGTCGTCCCTATAAAGGCACATTGAAAAGAGCTAAACGTAGATGAACAGTCTATTCGATGCTATTACAAATCAATGTCCTAGTAATAGTTTTCTTTGCTTTCACTGGGGATCATGCTGTCGGTTATCTGCAAGGTCTTTGACAGAACATTTACGTATACTACATTTTTGCTTGGTCCGAGTTCAATGGCATTAATTTTTCATGCTCGATAATTTTTGACTATAATTGATGTTTTGTTGATCAGAAGGGAACTGCAGTTACTGTAACCAATGATTACATATGACATGTACATGAATAGAGCGAATTGTTTGGAAATATATAGATTCAGCGATTGCGCACAAGATGACTAAAACGCTATATTCTGAGTGTATTACGAACATCATACCTGGAATATTGAAAAGTATTTTCCGCCAAATTAAACATTTAGAGGTAGTTTCATGCTATAAAACAAATTATTTTGATAATATATGTGAGAGATTTATTGACTTTTGATTTGTCACTCAAAATATTAGAGCAAACTTATTGGAATTTAAGAGGTAGAAATCTAATGGATCTGTAGGGAAGCATTTATTTCCACTGCATATAATTCAGCGTTACAATCACCCTCTTGTGGTTGTAGTTCGTATGTTTGTATCGTATACCTACAATGAAGGTAATTGCGTAATGTAGTGCTGTGTTGAGGATGATGGAAGACATTCGATACGTCACAAAACGTATATGCACAGGTGGTTCGTACTTCCCCCATTAGCAGTGACAAAACACAAATCATCAAGCAAAAAACCAAATCGCTTCGCAAAGTATATCTTCACAAGGGTGTCATTATTCAACCACCCTAATACATAGCTAATTATTTTTAGTTCAATTCTCAAGAGATCGTTTCCAACGAAAGGAGATTTTTGCAATGTACAAAATTACGTTATACGTTATTTATGACAAGAAGGTTATCATACTGTTTTGATGGAAATAATTCCTACTGAAATAGCATCACGACAGAAATAAAAAAGCCTTTCCTATGTTCATTTCTTAGATCATGTGTCTTACCATCATAGTCTCCAAGGGGTAATATAAGAAAACATGTCATTAGGATGTATTCAGTTGGGTGTTTGGAATTTGAAAGTTCTCAGATATCATCATCACAGTAATGATGTTTTTAAGCACAGTATAACTCGAATAGATTATTAATGACTTTAACAAAATTTTACAAAGTGTAAGTAGCTTCCTTATCCGTTTTCTCCCGTGCATCATAACATCAATACGGATTAAAACAAACTGTGTGGTTCCGATTACGCTCAATTTTAGAATAGGTGGGGTAGGTAGATTTCTTTTATTTTGGGGGGATTTTTTTCCATGTGTGAGTGTCTAGTTCAGGTAGTTATGTTTCCCGTTGTTTTCCATATGGTCTCTGTGTTATTGGTTTCTTCTCTTCAGATGTACAGCCATTACAGATTGGAAAAACCGTTTTATCTTTTAAAGTTGATGTCAGTTTCCACATTCACTATTTCTCACGAGACTTAACAATTTTCGCGATTTTATTTTATCATTTTTCTCTAATACTTAAGAAAAACATTAGAAGGTCGGCAGTGAAAAGGTAAGTGGGGTTGGGTATCCAGAACCAAACATTTTTAGGCCTAAATACCAATATCATGATTCTACTACAACCGATTTCGGAGTTTTCTAGAGATGCTTGTGACCACAACGTCGTTGGCAATTTATACTAGCCTGGACGCCAACGTGGTATCGCATCATCTCTAACAGTAATATCGCGGTATCGAATCATCTTAAGATTCGATGAAGGATAGCACGAGACTAATTAAAACTGGCTAATGGTGCCATTATATCGTTTCCTTATCATATGTGCAGATAACCTTACACTTAATCACAGCAAACAGAAGGATTCGTTCTATCATTTCTCAAAATATTATTGTTCGTCCAGCCAAGGAAAATATGAGTGAGCTAAGGCAAATGTAAGGAGCCCTTATCACTACGAGCCGTTAGACAAGTAGTGACAACCCTTTGGCCACGATGATTTTCCGGCTGCATGAAAAAAAATATTGGGGAATAATGTAATTATACCATCGCCAGTAATATGAAGAAAAGAAATCTGGTAAAGTAATGGCAATTTTGAACGTTTTGACTCATTTTCTTCTAAGAAATCAGAACCCATGACGTACACACGCGTCATCGTGGCATATATGCGCGTTGTCGTGACGACCAGCGTATATATGCCATATTTTATGTTCAACCTGGTTCGTGCATGGTATAATAAAATATAAAATAGCCATATGTTTAAAATAACAGACTTGAGTATTATGTGTTCATTGTGTATATGTTGTATCTTGTTTTGCGCTGTTGCAAAGTGCATGACAGCGTCTGTGGCCCACCTTGTGTTAGTACTGTGATAAGGACCTTTTTAGCACCTTCAAAGGCAGTTTTAATATTGCCAACCACTGATAGAAGGACGTTCTGCTCACAGGCATTTCTCATACAAAAACTCTAAAATCGGTTGCAGCATGGACTATTTTAAGACTCCGTCAAAACATTGTGGATGTATCGGAAATCTCGTTCAATTGTTAAGAGGAATATGATGCTAGTAAGGCCATGAAGTACAATTGTAACTATAATATTGTATAATATTACAGCACAATGGCAGGAAGTCGCAACACAATGGAACATAGACTGGAAGACGCACGTGGCAGACATGGGCATTAAACATTTAATTGAGTGGATGTCTGATCGATTACTTTAAGTAGTAAATGGACTATTCCAAGAATTGGTGGATAGAGTTACAAGTGAGTTTTCAGATTATATGTACGTGGCTGTTATAAAGCAGATGGGTAGGTTTGTGGATGTATGGGTGAATTAATGGCTTGATGGGTCAATTAACGTATGATGGGTTAACGAACGTATGGATTGAAAGACGTGTAATGGGTTGCATGGGTTGATAGGTTGACTGGCACATAATGTGTGGCGTGGCGTTTCATGAGTTTACTGGCATATAAGAGGTTGCATCTGGGACGTATAATGTGTTGCATGTGCATAATGGGTTGGGGGGATGTATAATGAGTTGCATGGCATTTGATGGGTTTACTGGCATATGAGCTGCACGGCATGTGATGGGTTGCATGTTGTTTGATGGGTAGATTGGCGTTTGGTGAGTTGCATAATGTAATTTGAGGGTGGGTGGTTGTATGATTAATTTGTGGACGGATCAATGTGTATGGTGTATCGTTATATTTCATAGTACACAGGTAGTGCTAGTGAGCCCCAGTTTTCATACCTAGGAGATTTTGACAAAGAATTTTTAATCAAAACGGCAGGAATTATACTTTATTACTTGTTCCTTTTGCCTCCATACATACATACATACATACATGCATACATACATACATACATACATACATACATACATACATACATACATACATACATACATACATACATACATACGCACGCACGCACGCACGCACAGACAGACTTGATAAAAAAACTTTCTTCTTCTTTACCCAGAATGCATTTGAATATCGACATAGTGTCTGCCTAATTACAGTGCTTTTCCCCAAACCGAGTCAAAGCAATAAAATGATTTATCAAGATCAGTGAGCTTGATCTTAAAGTTTAACTTTTAAAAACTAAAGTATACAGAATAACTGTTTCAGTATATTGAATGCATTTGTAGGTACACATGTAATTTGGGAATAAAGTTTTAAGATTTTACCAACTTTTGGATTTTGTTTGAATTTCAACAGATTACACCTTGTGTAGTAGTATGCATGCTGTTACTGTTTATATCATTAAATAAATACAGAGCTCACATGGTGTAAGTCCTGTATGTGTGTGTTATATTTATGGTGTCCATCTCACCATGAAACCTTGTGATCAGGCTCATTGGTCTTAATAGTTCGCTCAATTGCTTTGACTCAATTTGGGGAAAAGCACTGTAGTAGTATAGATATGAAATAGGGTAGGTTTTAAGGAGGACAGTAACACTAGCACAGATCAGCAAGTTAACAGAATTCCCCAGATACTATCATTTAAAACCTGCATGCACAAACGTTTTGAGTTACGATACAGCACTAAGTCTTCCTTAGGAGTACTGTTCTTCAGAATCTCCAGAATATCGATTAACTTTCGAATTACTTCGACATTAATGAATAATTCAGATATCTTTGATTAATAAAAGCACTCCATATAGATCTTCTAGAGTGGTAGTCACCAAAGAAGTCTGGCTTGTCTCATATTTACCCGACGGGTAAGATTTGCCGTGTTATCACTTGCAGAATTAGCAGAATTTATGATAGAAAGCCAAAATATCATACTTAAAAATGTAGTCATTGTAGACTTGCTGGCACCATCAAAGAAACTTTCCGTTTTACTTGTCATAACGCAAACAATCATAAGTCATCTATGGGTAATCAAAGACATAACAAATGTAAGGATAAGTCAGTTTATGTTAGTATGGGGAAGATTAAATGATATGTCTTTTAGTTATTACATGGTCCTATTTAATCTGCATCTGTTATCCTCTATCATGTTTCAAGGAAAAATAAACGATGTTATATGATATTTATCCAACATCTGTGATTGGAGGGGGTGCTTGATTTAGGTATTTGAGTATGGATCTCAAAGTCAAGGTTTATATGAACACAAAATAACCTATTGGATTACGGTTGTAGACATTTGAATTGTATGTCTGTGCGTAACAGTTCTTGGGGCT